>NC_057800.1:612861492-612938942 GCF_018294505.1 Triticum aestivum
AGATGCTCTTAGGCTGTGACTAGATGGCCAAATACAACCCAGTTTCCTTCAGTTACAGTCCTGGACAACTACTTACTACTCCTGTCATCTTAGGATAAACTAACTCCAGTTACAATCCCTGCTCATGACACACTTTCAGCGGCCGGCGTGCAGTTCAGTGCTGAGTGCCAAAGTGCACGCTCCATCGCTGCCGTCGCGGTGAAAACCGAAGGACGACGGATCAACTCAAGAACTCGTCATTGTTCGACACCTGAGGGAGGGATCACACGAAAGGGGCAAAGCATGTACTCCTCCCACTAGGCTCCAGCTCAAGTGCGGGTGCCGCGGCCCATGCCCAATCCCACTCCCACTGTGGCCGTGTGTCATTTCCAAGGAAAGCAGCAGAAATTTTATTCTGTCCAAACCGAACCGCATATGTCCATGTCATTTCCAAGGCAAAAGCAGCAGGTGCGCCACTGCCACTGCCGTCGCCGCAAGATAGTGGTGGGAGCAGCAGCAGCAGCAGCAAGCGACAGATACGGGGGCTGCGCGGGGATTGGATTGGGCGTCGACAAAACCAGGCGAGAATTATCAAAAGCGTGCCCAAATCCAGAGAGGGATCAAATCGGCCGTATCCTAGAGTGGAAAGAACATATGCTTAACGAGAATCCACCGGGGGTTTAGACTAGATTAGATTAGATTAGATTAGATTAGGGCAAAGCGCCGGGCAGCCAGTAGGCCACGCCCGGCTTTTGTGATCATGTGCCTATGCAGTGTTTCAAAGACAAGATATGTAAAGGAAAGCAGCAGCGGAGGCAGGGCCCATGGAATTAGTGATAACAAAGCTTGGGCTTCAAGAGGCATGCATGTACCTGGACAAGGAAGCAAGCAAGCTCAAGCTTTTGATAGGGCCTGGATGGATGGCCAAAGGATGGGCTCTGATGATACTTTGGTATTTCTTAATGAGAAAAGCGGCTCAGATTTGTTAATGAAAAGCTAAAAGAGATCTTGCACAGTATATGAGAACATTATGGCCATGAATAAACAGTAGCACAGCACACAAGATTAACAGGGCATCCAATAGCAAACTTGGCTTTCTCTAGCGCAAGATAAATGCTGAGATGGCAAGCTTAGCTGATGTGATGTCTAGAGTCGGACATACTCTCTCTATTTCATAACGTAGTGCAATCGGGCTTTTTAGGATTTAATTTTGATCATAAATTTAACTAACACGGGCGACCGCCATGGGAGCATAACAGACACCTTTGAATTCGTATTCGAAAGAAGTTTTCAAAGATATACTTTTTCAGTTAAACAATTTCTGTATTATCGGTCTAATAATTTATGGTGGAAGTTAAATTTAAAAACGTGGACGCACTACATTATGAAATGAAAGAGGCGCTATATACAAATTAAACAAGAGGGGTAGTACTACTATATCACTTGCATGATTCTGATTCCATGTGAGATGTTATGTTTTTTTACAGTTGATCTTTCGAGTTATAGTAGCTGAGACAGGCCCGGCCCATCACCCATGTGTGGTAACAGTGGTCATTGCATGACCTACAACAACACATTGAAAGAACAATTACGCTCCCCATCCACCACCACCAGCGGCTGACACGCCCAAGCAGGGAGGCAAACAGTGATGCTTTTTAAAACGTGAGCAGTAGTCACTGCAGTCTCTGCAGGCCAAAGTACGTCCTCCCTAGCCCCTAGTTACAGCGCTCACTGCCGCGGCCGGATTCCCTCCCGGGAAAAACAACGTGCATGGCGCCACCCCCGCCCACGGCCGATACGCTGCCGGCCTGCTGCCCTGCCCACCACCAATCACCAGCCGACACAGCACACCTATAGAATCATCGCGCCAGACACATATACACAGACCCGATTCTACCGCTGCGAAGCCGGACAGAACCAGCGCGGTTAACCATGCGGCGGCAGGTACTATTACCGTGCATGGGCTTAATATAATACTCCTACTACTAGTGATAATATGATAGAAATACTCCTACACAGCACGACACTGACAGCGCAGCCAGGATCCGTCATCATGGCCATGCCATGCCATTTGGGGCACTGTGGCGGTTGTTTAGTGCGCAGATCCGTGATCGAAAGGGTAGGCCGAATCTACCGCTGCTAGCCCCGATGATAGACAATTTGCTAGCGTGACGGGGCCAATTAGGGGTCAACAGGCGTCCAAATCATGGGCTGTCCAGACTTTAGGAGGCTACCCCCATCGATGGATACAGCGGATAACGGAAACGACGGCGTGATTAGTATTAATAATATAACCGCACATCAAAAGACTAACTAACGCAGCGGGTTTCGTTCATATCATATGGCATCGAAAGGCTAACGTAACTGGCGGGAGGATGGTCATATTCTACAGAGACCGGTTGAAAGCTTCAGCTGCGGCACAGTAATGGTAAAACTAGAACTTTTGGGCATGAACAAGGAGCTGCAGTACAGTGATGGTAAAACTTTTGGCCATAAACAAGGAGCTGCAGTACAGTAGTAATACTGGTGGTAACTCTGCGATCTCGAACACTTTTGGGCATAAACAAGAGGTAACTTTTCCCTGGCCATGTGGGAACACATGCAAGCATTTCATTGATCACCACAGGTTAATCCAAAAGCTCCAGGACAAATGGCAGGAGACCATGAGGCCGTTTGGAACAAGGTGATTTTCAAGCTCTGTGTAGCCCACAGGGTGTTTGAATGTTGGACAGCCTTTTGAATTTTGGATCTTAGTACATGGGAGAGGGCACGTCAATGTTTCATCCGCCCTCCGAAGGAATCGACCGTGCTCATGTCGACCGATCATGGAGCCGAGCCGCCAAGTGATTGTGATGATTGACTTGCTATATACCATCCTAGCATACTAGTAGTGCGTGCGTGCGTACATTACAACAAATGTGCATCAGCGGGGAGCGAGCTGGGCTGAGCACCGGCAGCGGCGATCAGCCGACGAAATCGTGGAGCAGGTGGCCGCCGATCTCCTTGGCGAAGTGCCGGTCCTGGCCGCCGCCGAACGAGCCCATCACGTAGGGGTCGCTGACCACGTCCTCCAGCCCGAACCGGTGCGCGAGGTTGGCCGGCAGCGGCTCCCCGAAGCAGACCCTGTTGTTCTGGTGGAGGCCGAGGGTGAGCGACACGCCGCCGCCGCCGCCGCCAGCATTCCCCGCCCCGCCGACGCCGACGTGATGGTGGTGGTGGTGCTGCGGCGACGCCATGCCGCCGTGCTGCTGCTGCTGGTGGTGGGAGGGCAGCGCGCCGTAGCCGGCGAAGGTCACCTGGCCCTGCTGCATGGAGTGGGACATCTGGGAGAGGTCGTCCGGGAAGCCACCGCCGTGGGAGGAGGCGGCGGCGGCGGCGTTGTGGTGGTGGTGGTGGTTCCTGGTGACGCCGCTGCTCTGGCCGGGGTGCGAGTCGCAGGGCTCGGACCGCTTGCCGCTGCGCTGCTGCTGCTGCTGCTGCGACGAGTGCTGGTGAGCCTGGCCGTGGGCGCCGTGCTGCTGGCCCTTGTCGTGCGGCGAGTGCTTGTGGACCTGCCTCATCTCCAGGTTGTGGATCTCCTCCACCATTGGCTTCCAGAGCCTCACCCTCGCGTTGATGAACCAGTTCGACACCTGCACCACCATTATTAACCCAACATGTCAACCAAGCTCCAGAAACAAAATGACATGCTAGTGGCAACAGTGACCAGCTTTGCTGTTCACCTGATTCCTTGTTAGGCCGGTCTGCTTGGCCAGCATTTGCTTGTCGCCGTCAGTAGGATACCTGCAAGGTTTCATCCAAAATATCAGACTAATGCAGCATGCAGTACTCTTGATTGTAACACATTCAAAAGGGAAATGGGTATAAAGATCATAAAGATGTTCGGCATGCAACTATTATATGAGATTGCCCAGTGTGAACAGAAAATGAGTGCAAAACAAGCCAGATTAGGATGCCGGTGCCTGTCATGCTTCTCTTTATTCAGTCTTAACATGCATAAGTCCGAGCAGCATATCCCCAAAATAAAGGCTTTGGTGGTCTTAGAGAATTTCTTTTATCAGTCTAGCACCATCCATGCACACCACTTTTTTAAGAGTAGGTTAAAATCTAAGCACTGATTGATGTGGGATCTAACAATTATATTTGATTGCCCAGTGTGAATAGAAAAGGGGTCCTAGAAAACAAGCCAGGTAGCGTTAGATCAGGGGATCAAACTAAATTCTTGTGCTAGGATGCCTGTCATGGTTCTTTTATTATTCAGCTTAAACATTCATAACCCCAAGCGACATACCAAAAATAAAGGTTTCATCTTAAAGATTGTTTCTAATCGGTCTAGCACCATCCAAGTAGGCCTTTTTGTAAAGAAGAGCAAGTTAAACCTAAGCATTGATTGGTGTGGGATCACACGAAAAGGACGTGAATTGACAATTATCAACCTTTTCTTTCTAGAGGTTTGAAATATTGACAGCAATAATGAAGAAAGGGTACTACTCAATATATAATACCAAATCCAGTTGGAAATGGAAAGATCTGGCATTATAAAGTTATAATGAACAACAACTGAATATGCTAACATTGCACCAATCAACCTGATGTAACCACCAGGTCATACATCATGGAAAAACCAGATATCTGGCATTATAAAGTTATAATGAACAACGACTGAATATGCTAACATTGCACCAATCAACCCTGATGTAACCACCAGGTCATACATCATGGAAAAACCAGATTGTAGTACAAAAGATGGATGTAATAGGCAAAACAACCAAAATAATGATGATGTTTCATCTTCCTATGGGTAGGTGCGCCCCTAAAACTGGATTAGAAGTAATCTCACTCACAAGTTGTTTCGCAATCAGTGTATAACAAAACAAGCAACATATACAACTAATTGAACGCCCTAACCAAATCCATAAAGCCACTCACCTAATGATAGTTAGAAAGTCATGTAATGTCTGAATCTAAGAAAAGATGCAAAATGGAGGACCCGGACTGTTAGCAAATTGATGATGTGCACAGCTCAAAATACACAAAGTCCTAAAAGCTGTGACGGATAGTCTTATTAGCTGCAATCCAATAGAATGATTTGGAAGCCAAGCCAAGCCAAGGCATGCCATGCCATGACACTCCATCGCTCATGCTCGGCCATCCTAATGATTTCGACACCGAGGATTGCTTGCTATCAGCTAAAACAACTAGAGGTCCAGGCCCAGCATAATCATGTTGATGTAGCGCCATCATGCAAAGACACATTATTATCTTGGAAAGGCGCAGAGTACGTCGTCTAGTGCTAATGCCAATTACCATAAGCAGATAGTAATAAAACAACTTACGGGTGCAGGAAGTGCTCGAAGAGCCAACCCCGGAGGACCGTCACGGAGCGCTCCGGGAGGCCCCTCTGGGGGCGCCAGATGTTGTGCGGCTGGCCGAAGCCGTTCACGCTGCCGCCCCTCTGGAAGCCGCCGACGGGGGCGCCGCCGCCGCCGAGGCCGAAGATGGTGATGTCCTTGCTCATGCCTTCCTTGACGGGCATCTTGCTGGTGTTGCGCAGCTGGCTGAGGATCATGCCCTTGATGCACCTGAAGTGCCTGGCCATCACCCTCAGCGCCAGCGCCGTGAACGGGGCGGCGTTGCTGAACCCGGCCACGCTCTCGAACGAGGCGATCACGGCCTGCACCTGCTGGTAGTACTGCCGGTACCTCTTGCACACCTACGATGAGAGAGGTTCATTGTAGCTGGATTAGTAAGTACGGTGCTTGATTAGAGATAAGCAGCTGCTACTCATGACGTCTAAGAAGATGGGAAAGATTTTCTTTGCCGTTTGCCGGGAGCTAGCTTTGGATTTCATGTGGATGTGACATGAACAAAGCAAAGCCTACTTCCCAACTATAGAAGTAAGACGCCATTAATAAAGAGGTCAGACAAGCAAGTTCGCCTACTGCGACCGAGGCTGAGAGTGAGAGCTCCATAAATGGAAGCTTTCTACATCGTACGTAGATTCCCATGTTATGTATTGCCCCAGAGGCTGGAAGAGGACGCTGCGAGAGGGTCAAGCACTCCTATCCTAACCATGTGAGAGATGAAACAACACGGTTTTCTTGACATGACAGGCCAAAGTTTTGCTACTAGTTTCCAGCATCACCTACCGTCCCAAAGCGTCCGAGGACGCTGCTAATCAGTTGAGGTTTCATGTAGCAGATGATATTTGCAAAAGGTGTGCTTAGTGCGGCGAAACTAATCAACATCCAATCTTTGATCCTCTGATGAGAAAAAAGGCGAGCAGCAAATTGTTGGGCGTCCAACAGTGCGGCACTGTGGAGAAAGGAGAAAAGGAAAATCCGAGCAAATGTAACAGCAGCCATGGAAATGATCATCAAATCAAAAGCACATGCAACCGCGGAAGCACAGTGAATAAAAGCAGGCAAAGCCACGGCCGCATCGCTAGTGATGTGACCGCTGTGTGCAAGATTCCTCGCGCTCCCGGCCGAGGAGCCAGCCGGAGAATTGCAGTGGCGGCGTCGAAGCGAAAGAGGCGGAAAAAGTCGGGAATTTGGAGCGAGCGGCGTCGTGGCTCACCTCTTCCATCATGGAGATGAGCCGAGTCTTCTTCCACTGCTGCTCGGCGCCGGACATGGGGCCGGAGGTGTCCAGCTCGTGGCCGGCCGCGTCGTCGGCGCCGTCCATGGCGTCCGCGTCGAGCAGGCCCTCGTCCGGGACGCTGTGGTCGACGTGCGCGGCCGCGCCTCCCACGTCGCAGATCTCCTCGAGCAGCTTCTGCGCCGGGCCGAGGAACCTGGATCGCCCGAGCACCGTGGCGTAGCCGGTGAAGGGCCCGTACGGCCCCGCGGCCGGCGCGGCGGCTCCTGGCTCCTGCTTCCTGGGCGCCGGGGGCGTGGTGGCGGGGTTGGAGGAGGCGGAGGAGAGGGAGAGCGAGAAGTTCTGCGTGGGGATCTGCGGGAACTGCTGCGCGGTGACCTGCTGGGCGGTGAGCCCGTTGAGAACCAGCTGCTGGCCCTGCGGCATCGTCGGGCTGTGCGGCGAGTAGGAGGAGGAGGAGGACGCGTAGGAGTAGAAGGCCGGAGGCGGCCACGCCCCGGCCTGGTGCTGCTGCTGGTGGTGGTGGTGGTGGTGGGCAAGAGGGGTCGGGGGCGAGTCGTCCGCGGCGGCGTCCGGCGGGAAGCGGAGCTTCTCGCGCCGGCTGTGCTGCGGCACGTGGTAGAGCTGCCCGCCCGACGCCGCGGCGGCCGCGGCCGCCATGTGGTGTGCATGGTTATGAAGCAGCATGTGGCCGTTGTGCTGCGGCTGGTGGTGGTGGGCCTCGGCGCCGCCGCCGTACCCGCCGGCGGGAGACGACATGGCGAGCGCCCGCACGTACGCACGTACGCGGTGGGTGGCGGGCAGCGAGGTAGAGCAGGAGCTGGGCTGGGGCTGGGTGGGGTGTGGCCCTGGAGAGAGTGGAGGTGGAGGGGAAACGGCTCCGCACTTTCCGAGCGCCGGGCCTGGCTGGCTGGCCTGGTGCTGGTGGTATCTCCCTCTGTCTCCGCTGCTGTAGCCTTCCCTTCCTCCCTCCCTCGCGCCTTTTATCTCTCTCTCGCTCGCTGGCTCTCTTTTCTTGTCGTCGATTCCTCGACGGGTGCTCAGCTCAGCTCGGCTGCTGGTGTTGGTGTGGGTTCGGGCCGGGGCGCCTTTCTTTCTGCAAAGGCAGGCGAGGGGAGGAGAGCGAGGCGGTGAAAGGGAGGGCGAGGGGAGGGGGAAGTGGTAATAAGCTGAGAAAGCGAAAGCGAGCGAGATGAAATGGAGAATGGAGGGAGCGAAAGAGGACGATGGGCGAGTGAAATAGGCCTGCTGTTTGCTGTGGTCCAAGCTGACGCTGGCCGTGCGTGCGTGCGTGCGTGCGTGCGTCCTGCCCCTGCCACGGCTTAATTGGCTTGCCCCGGGAACTAGATGCCAGAATCGAGTCTGGTTTTACCACACTCTTTTTACTTCTTTTGACGGTGGAGATTTTATGTCGACAAGTAAGCCATCTTCAACGTGACAGTCTAGACCGCGCGGTCCAAACGTGTTTTATCATTCAACGGGATTTATATCTTTCCGTTTGGCTGTTCGGATGTCCTTTTTCTCGTAAACCGAAAACAAACTGAGGGAGATGGCTTTGCGGGCGTTCGGACCACTGCCATGTATGACTCCAACAACCATGGCCTATCGAAACCCTTCTCCCTCGGACGCGCCCTTTCTCGCCCGAAGAAATCAGCCCGCATTCATGCCGCTTTAGAGTGGCCGCTTCGCATTGACACCGGCCCAGAGCGGATATGACCTGTCACTGGCGCTATCATTGCACGAGCTCGCGGACTAGGACGACACCCGCACTTCCTCCCCGGTACGCCTGTTCAGTGCCGGGGAGGCCTTATTGGACGGGGCGGGACATATATCTACCCCGCATGTTCAATGCCAGTCCGTCTCTTTGTCGCCATTAAACATGTACGCTAGCCGAGAAACCAACTATCACGCCCTCGCATTGACACACCCGGACGCTTGGCATCGCTGACATCCACTATTTACATGTGACCACTCCCGGCTTAAACCACATCACACCAAGTCTGCTCTACATCCTCCTCCCGTGCACTACGTCCGCCATGACCGCGAGCGGGAACTCGTTGTGGGAGAGCCTTTCGACGGAGCAGAAGCTCGAGGTGACCGCCCTTGCAGCTGCCTGTGGCAGGGCCGTGCCACACGAATAGAGGTCGGCATGCGGGGCAACTCACATGACTTATACCCCCGATATTTTATTATTGCATAATACCTACTGTATTGTAACTTCTCCATGGCTTACACCCCCGATATAATCCATAACATCATTAAAACAAGCAAACTACATAATGAAAACATAATCTGTCAAAAACAGAACAGTTTGTAATGATCTGAACAAACGCAATACTTCTGTAACTCCAAAAATTCTAAAACATTAGGACAACGTGGGTGATTTGTATATAATTCATGTATAAACAATTTAGAATTTTATCATGTTACAGTGAATTTAAACAATTCTAATACTGGACGCAAAAGTTTATGTTTTTTCAAAGAATCAAGCCAACTATCAACCAAATCATCACAAATGCTTTACTTGGCACAAATACAAATTAAAACATAAACAGACAAGCATAACAGTAGCATAATTGTGTGGACACAAAAAACATAAAAGAAAACAAGTTGGGTTGTCTTCCAACATGCTTTTTCTTTATTGTCATTAAGATAGGCTTTGAAATTTCATTGATGCTCGCATGAAAGACAAGAATTGAAGCACAAGGAGAGCATCATAAAACATGTGAAAAATACATTTAAGTCTAACGTACTTCCTATGCATAGGCATTTTATAAGAAAACAAGTTATAAGGGCAAGCAAAACCAAGCATAAGCAAGGAAGAAGAAAAAAGCAATAGCAATATCAACATGAAGAGAGGTAATTTAGTAAAATGAAGATTTCTAAAATCATATTTGTCTCTATCATAATAATTACATGGAGGATCACATTCAAATTCAACAATATGACTATCATGTAAAACATTCTCTTTATGACACATATGCATGCCAATCTTATAGTCTTCCAAGATAGTGGGACTAACATCAACTAAAATCATGACCTCTCCAAACCCAATTTTATCAATAATTTCATAAGATTGAACACGCTCCAAATATGTGGGATTTTTTTTAAAGTTGACACTCTTCTAAACCCACTTTCACTAATATTGAGAACATTATTATCAATATCATATTCAACATGAGGCTTAAATAAATTTTCAAGATCATAAGAAGCATCACCCCAATCATGACCATTACAATAAGTAGTGGACATAAAAAATTCATCATCCTGATAACCCACAAGTATAGGCGATCGCAACAGTTTTCGAGGGTAGAGTATTCAACCCAAATTTATTGATTCGACACAAGGGGAGCCAAAGAATATTCTCAAGTATTAGCAGCTGAGTTGTCAATTCAACCACACCTGGAAACTTAATATCTGCAGCAACGTGTTTAGTAGCAAAGTAATATGATAGTAGTGGTAGCGGTAGCAAAAGGTAATGATAGCAAAAGTAATGTTTTTGGTATTTTGTAGTGATGATAACAATAGCAACGGAAAAGTAAATAAACGAATAACAATATATGGAAAGCTCGTAGGCAATGGATGGTGATAGAGAATTATGCCGGATGCGGTTCATCATGTAATAGTCATAACCTAGGGTGACACAGAACTAGCTCCAATTCATCAATGTAATGTAGGCATGTATTCCGAATATAGTCATACGTGCTTATGAAAAAGAACTTGCATGACATCTTTTGTCCTACCCTCCCGTGGCAGCGGGGTCCTAATGGAAACTAAGGGATATTAAGGCCTCGTTTTAATAGAGTACCGGAACAAAGCATTAGCACATAGTTAATACATGAACTCCTCAAACTATGGTCATCACCGGTAAATATCCCGATTATTGTCACTTCGGGGTTAACGGATCATACCACATAATAGGTGACTATAGACTTGCAAGATAGGATCAAGAACTCTCATATATTGATGAAAACACAATAGGTTCAGATCTGAAATCATGGCACTCGGGCCCTAGTGACAAGCATTAAGCATAGCAAAGTCATAGCAACATCAATATCAGAACATAGTGGATACTAGGGATCAAACCCTAACAAAACTAACTCGATTACATGATAAATCTCATCCAACCCATCACCGTCCAGCAAGCCTACGATGGAATTACTCACGCACGGCGGTGAGCATCATGAAATTGGTGATGGAGGATGGTTGATGATGACGATGGCGACGGATTCCCCTCTCCGGAGCCCCGAACGGACTCCAGATCAGCCCTCCCGAGAGGTTTTAGGGCTTGGCGGCCGCTCCGTATTGTAAAACGCGATGAATTCTTCGCTCTCATTTTTTTCTCACCGAAACCAAATATATAGAGTTGGAGTTGAGGTCGGAGGAGCTCCAGGGGGTCCATGAGGTAGGGGGCAGGCGTGCCCCCACCCTCGTGGACAGGTGGTGGGCCCCTGGCCTTCATCTTTTGCAAGGATTTTTTATTATTCCTGAAAAGATGTTCCGTGAAGTTTCAGGTCATTCCGAGAACTTTTGTTTCTGCACATAAATAACACCATAGCAATTCTGCTGAAAACAGCATCAGTCCGGGTTAGTTCCATTCAAATCATGCAAGTTAGAGTCCAAAACAAGGGCAAAAGTGTTTGGAAAAGTAGATACGACGGAGACGTATCAACTCCCCCAAGCTTAAACCTTTGCTTGTCCTCAAGCAATTCAGTTGATAAACTGAAAGTGATAAAGAAAAACTTTTACAAACTCTGTTTGCTCTTGTTGTTGTAAATATGTAAAGCTAGCATTCAAGTTTTCAACAAAGATTATGACTAACCACATTCACAATAACGCATAGGTCTCATGTTTACTCATATCAATGGCATAATCAACTAGTGAGCAATAATAATAAATCTCGGATGACAACACTTTTTCAAAACAATCATAATATGATATAACAAGATGGTATCTCGCTAGCCCTTTCTGAGACCGCAAAACATAAATGCAGAGCACCTTTAAAGATCAAGGCCTGACTAGACATTGTAATTCATGGTAAAAGAGATCCAGTCAAGTCATACTCAATGTAAACTAACAGTAATGAATGCAAATGACAGCGGTGCTCTCCAACCGGTGCTTTTTAATAAGAGGATGATGACTCAACATGAAAGTAAATAGATAGGCCCTTCACAGAGGGAAGCAGGGATTTGTAGAGGTGCCAGAGCTCGGTTTTGAAATAGAGATGAATAACATTTTGAGCGGTATACTTTCATTGTCAACATAACAACCAAGAGATGGCAATATCTTCCAAGCTACACACATTATAGGCGGTTCCCAAACAGAATGGTAAAGTTTATACTCCCCCTTCCACCAACAAGCATCAATCCATGGCTTGCTCGAAACAACGACTGCCTCCAACTAACAAGAGTCCCAGGGGGAATTTTGTTTGCAATTATTTTGATTTAGTTTGCATAAAGCATGGGACTGGGCATACCGGTGACCAGCCACTTTCTCGTGAGTGAGGAGCGGAGTCCACTCCTCTTGAGAATAACCCGCCTAACATGGAAGATACGGACGGACCTAGTTGATACATGAGCTATTCGAGCATACAAACAGGATATTTATTTGAAGGTTTATAGTTTGGCACATACAAATTTACTTGGAACGGCAGGTAGATACCGTATATAGGTAGGTATGGTGGACTCATATGGAATAACTTTGGGGTTTATGGAGTTGGATGCACAAGCAATATTCCCGCTTAGTACAGGTGAAGGCTAGCAAAAGACTGGGAAGCGACCAGCTAGAGAGTGACAACAGTCATGAACATGCATTAAAATTAATCAACATCGAATACAAGCATGAGTAGGATATAATGGTCATTCTGAGAACTTTTGTTGCTGCACATAAATAACACCATGGCAATTCTGCTGAAAACAACGTCAGTCCGGGTTAGTTCCATTCAAATCATGCAAGTTAGAGTCCAAAACAAGGGCAAAAGTGTTTGGAAAAGTAGATACGATGGAGACGTATCACATCCCCAAACTTGTAGTTTTGCATATTATTCACACAATTGACATTAATAGAATTTATACAAACATGATTGCAATCATACTTTTCATTCAAGAAACTATCATGAATCACTTTATAAATTTCTTCTAACACTTCATCACAATTTTCAGACTCAAGGTCTTCAAGCAAAACTTCATAGAGATAATCAAGTGCACTCAACTTGCTAGCAATTGGTTCATCGGCATTGGGTTTTTTGAAAATATTAGCAAGTGGATGAGGATCCATAATTATCTTAATTTTCTTGTTTTTCTTTCTATTCTTAAGTCATAACATGAAGGCAATAAAAGCAATCAAGCAAGCAAACAATTTTTTTCCGTTTTTGTAAAAAAACTAGAAGTAGGGGAGATGAAAATGAGAGGTAAACGTAAATAAAAAGGCAAATAAAATTAAGAGTAAGTAGATAATAGTTTGTGCGAAGGTATGATACGTCCATTTTGCATCATGTTTACCTACTGTTACTTATATTGTTTTTATGCATAATAATGCCTTTTGGAGTAATTCTAATGTCTTTTCTCTCATAATATGCAAGGTTCACACAAAGAGGGAGAATACCGGCAGCTGGAATTCTGCAACTGAAAAAGCTACGTCAGGCTACCTATTCTGCACAACTCCAAATGAGCTGAAACTTTACGGAGATTTTTTATGGAATATATAAGAAATATTGGAGCCAATAAGTACCAGAGAGGGCCTACCAGGTGGGCATAACCCACCTGGGTGCGCCAGGAGGCCCAGGCGCACCCTTGTGGGTTGTACCCTCCTCGGCCCACCTTCAGTGCCCCTCTTCTGGAATATAATTCATTTTGACCTAGAAAAAAAATGAGGAGATGACTTTCGGGATGAAGCGCCGCTGTCTCGAAGCGGAACTTGGACAGGAGCACTTTTATCCTCCGGTGGAGCGATTCCGCCGGGGGAACTTCCCTCCCAGAGAAGGAAATCATCGTCATCATCATCACCAACAACTCTCCCATCTTGGGGAGGGCAATCTCCATAAACATCTCCAATAGCACCATCTTCTCTCAAACCCTAGTTTATCTCTTGTGTTCAGTCTTTGTACCGGAACCTTAGATTGGTGCTTGTGGGCGACTAGTAGTGTTGATTACATCTTGTAGTTGATTACTATATGGTTTATTTAGTGGAAGATTATATGTTCAGATCCATTATGTTATTTAATTCCCATCTGGTCTTGAGCATGATTATCATTTGTGAGTAGCTACTTTTTTTCTTGAGGTCACGGGAGAAATCTTGTTGCAAGTAATCGTATGAACTTGATATGTGTTCGATATTTTGATGGTATGTATGTTGAGATTCCCTTAGTGGTGTCATGTGAACGTCGACTACATGACACTTCACCATATTTGGGCCTAAGGGAACGCATTGTGGAGTAGTTATTAGATGATGGGTTGCGAGAGTGATGATCTCTACTACACAACTTTATTCTTGTAGATATATGTTGGGCCTTCAAGCGCAGAGTTTTGTAGGACAGTAGCAATTTTCCCTCAAGTGGATGACTAAGGTTTATCAATCCGTGGGAGGTGTAGGATGAAGATGGTCTCTCTCAAACGACGCTGCAACCAAATACAAGAAATTTCTTGTGTCCCCAACACACCCAACACAATGGCAAATTGTATAGGTGCACTAGTTCGGCGAAGAGATGGTGATAAAAGTGTAATATTGATGGTAGAAATATATTTTTATAATCTAAATAAATAAAAACAGCAAGGTAGCAAATAGTAAACGGGCACAAAAACGATATTGCAATGCTTAAAAACAAGGCCTAGGGTTCGTACTTTCACTAGTGCAATCTCTCAACAGTGCTAATATAATTGGTTCATATAACCGTCCCTCAACGTGCAACGAAGAATCACTCCAGAGTTCCTATCTAGTAGAGAACATAAGAATAAATTGTTTGTAGGGTACAAAACCACCTCAAAGCTATTCTTTCTGTTCGATCTATTCAAGAGTTCGTACTGAAATAACACAAAGCTTTTCTTTTCGTTCGGTCTATCCTATAGTTCGTACTAAAATAACACCAAAGCAAATTCATATTCATAATACTCAATCCAACACAAAGAACTTCAAAGAGTGCCCCAAGATTTCTACCAGAGAAACAAAGACAAGAACGTGCATCAACCCCTACGCATAGATTACCCCAATGTCACCTCGGGAATCCGTGAGTTGAGTGCCAAAACATATAGCAAGTGAATCAATATAATACCCCATTGTCATCACGAGTATTCAATTGCAAGACATATATCAAGTGTTCTCAAATCCATAAAAGTATTCGATCCGATAACAACGAAATCTCAAAGGGAAAACTCAATTCATCACAACAAGATAGAGAGGGGAAAACACCATATGATCCGACTATATTAACAAAGCCCGTGATACATCAAGATCATGACATCTCAAGAACACGAGAGAGAGAGAGAGAGAGAGAGAGAGAGATTAAACACATAGCTATTGGTACAAACCCTCAACCCCGAGGGTGGACTACTCCCTCCTCATCGTGGTGGCCGCGGGGATGATGATGATGGCCACCAGAGATGATTCCCCCCCTCCGGCAGGGTGCCGGAATGGGGTCTAGATTGGTTTTCAGTGGCAACAGAGCCTTGTGGTGGCAGAACCTCTGATTTAGATTAAACCCGAGGGTTTTCGGAATATTTGTGAATTTGTAGGGTAAAGAAGGGGTGCGGGAGGCCACCGAGGTGGGCACAACCCACCTGGGCGCGCCTGGGTTGTGCCCCCCTTGGGGAACCCCCAGCTGCAGCTTTGGCCCATTAGAAGTGTTCTGGTCCATCAAAAATCCTCAAAAAGTTTCGCGGTGTTTGGACTTCGTTTGATATTGATTTTCTACGATGTAAAAAACAAGAAAAAAACAGCAACTGGCACTGGGCAGTGGGTCAATAGGTTAGTCCCAAAAAATGATATGAAGTTGGTATAAAATGATTGTAAACCATCCAAGAATGATAATATAACAGCATGAATACTTCATAAATTATAGATATGTTGGAGACGTATTAGGATCCCCAAGCTTAATTCCTACTCGTCCTCGAGTAGGTAAATGATAAAAGAAATAATTTATGAAGTGTGAATGCTAGCAAGGTGCATAAGTTTGATCAATGATAATTTCAATCACTTTTCCTTGCATCATAACATCAATTCTTTCTTATAAAAACTTCTCATGTTATAGTAGCAACCAATTCACATGTTAAGGTTCAAACAATGAACTCTCTTGAAACTCAACAACCTATGTTCTTAGTCACCAAACAATTACAATTCAACTTATTCAACGGAGTTTAAGTAATACCTCCACATACTCATCCATCATATAGTCTTATATGATTGCTAACACTCACCGCATACACATGAGCAAAACATTTCAACCGAACACATAGAAAGATAGAGGCTTATTGTTTTTCCTCCCAACGTATTCACCGCAAGGGTGATGTCAACAATAATAACTCATGCTACCCATATCCAACTGGATATATGTGCCTAGATCTTTCCTCATCACATGATGCTTGCCAAAAGAGAAAATAAAAATGAATAGAGAGAAGTACTTTAACTCTTTGCATAAAAGTAAATACTGAAAAGTAAAATATAGGCCCTTCACAGAGGGAAGCAGATGTTGCCATGCGCTTATTTATTTGTATGCTCAACCCCTTAATGCAAAAGAACGTCACTTTATATTGCCCCTTATGATAGCAACCTTTATTATGCAGTCTGTCGCTTTTATTCTTTGCCATCACAAGTTCGTACAACGCTCAATTTTCTCTTACACTAAATGATCTCACACTTGTAGAAGCAATTTTTATTGCCTTATTGCACTGATGACAACTTACTTGAAGGATCTTGCTCAATCCTTAGGTAGGTATGGTGGACTCTTGAAAATAAGAGTTGGGTTTAATGGTTTTTGGATGCACAAGTAGTATCCCTACTTGGTGCGGAATTTTTGGCTACCAAAGATGGGGGGCAAGCACCACATGTTGAAGGATCTATGACAATATAAATTCTATGTGAATATGAACAAACATAAACCATTACGTTGTCTTCCTTGTCCAACGTCAACGATTTTGTCATATAATATTTTGCTGGGGGCTCACAATCACAAAATATTTCCATGATAGTGTATTTGCACGTGAAAGTTCTCTTCCTTATACTAATCATTTGTGAATTGCTTGTATGACCAATATTGTGATTGTCAAGCCTCAAAAGATTTCACTTTCTAAACCCAATGTGAAGCTACCACTAGGCATGATATGATTTCAACTTCATGGCATTCAATTTATTCAACAATTTACTCATAGGATATAAGTGAAGCACAAGAGTAAATGACAAGCTACTCCAAAAAGATATAAATGAAGATCATGAGCATAATATTTCTTTCTCTCAAATTAATTTAAGTGAAACAAGAGAGAATTTCTTCAAAAATACTAAAGCACACCATGCTCAAAAAGATATAAGTGAAGCACTAGAGCAATTCCATAGAAAAGAGCTTCGTTGACGGGATGTGAATGCCACTTACTCAGCCACCCTGGCAACTATTTGAGGTCTCTATTTTATTTAAAAACCTTCAGATCTAAATACTTTACTAAAACAACAAGCAAAAAAAATAAAATGACAGCCCAAGGATAGCACACATCATGTGAAGAAGCAAAAACTTAGGCTCAACCGATACTAACCGATAATTGTTGAAGAAGAAAGGTGGGATGCCGGTAGGCATCCCCAAGCTTAGATGCTTAAGACTTCTTGAAATATTATCTTGGGGTGCCTTGGGCATCCCCAAGATTGAGCTTTTGTGTCTCCTTAATTCCTCTCATATCACGGTTTTCCTAAATCTTAAAAGCTTCATCCACACAAAACTCAACAAGGACTCGTGAGATAAGTTAGTATAAACCAATGCAAAAATCTTATCATTATCTACCGTAGAAAATCAGTAAAATTATTATTCAACATTGCATACTAAATTCCTCTGCATATTTAATACTCATATCCTCAAATAGAATCATTAAACAAGCAAACATATTTAAACAATGCAAACATAATAGCAATCTGCCAAAACAGTACAGTCTGTAAAGAATGCAAGTGTATCAATACTTCCCTAACTCCAAAAATTATGGAAATTTAACACACTGTAAAAATTTTATCATATCTCATTTTGCAAAAGGTTTCAACATTTTATCACATTCTGACTTTTCTAGGGAATTTTTGCAACAACGGTAAACTTTCTGTTTTCAAACAGCAACATGTATAATTGCAAAATAAGCATGTCAAAGGCTATCATTGCCATTTTTATTGAAATAAAGGATGCAAAACATTATTCTAAATAACAGCAAGAAAATCCTAACAAAATAAATGACAATCCAAGCAAAACACATATCATGTGACGAATGAAAACATAGCTCCAAGTGAGGTTACCGATAATGTTGGAGGGCATCCCCAAGCTTAGTTGCTTGGATCTTCCTTGAATATTACCTTGGGGTGCCTTGGGCATCCCCAAGCTTAGTGTCTTGTCACTCTTTATTCTCCTCATATCAACATCTCACCCAAAACTTGAAAACTTCAATCACACAAAAATTAACGGAACTTTGTGAGATAGGTTAGTATGATAAAGAGCAAACCATTTCACTTTTGGTACTATCAAAGACAAGATTCATAATTGCTTCCACACAATGCCTACTGTAGCATATGATACGTCTCCAACGTATCTATAATTTTTGATTGTTCCATGCTATATTATATCCTGTTTTGGACATTATTGGGCTTTATTATACACTTTTATATTACTTTTGGGACTAACCTATTAACTGGAGGCCCAGCCCAGAATTGTTGTTTTTTGCCTATTTCAGAGTTTCGCAGAAAAATAATATCAAACGGAGTCCAAACGGAATGAAACCTTCGGGAACGTGATTTTCGGAACGAACATGATCCAGAGGACTTGGACCCTACGTAAAGACATCAACCAGGAAGGCACGAGGTAGGGGCGCGCCTCCCCCCCAGGCGCGCCCTCCACCCTCGTGGGGCCCATGTTGCTCCATCAACGTACTTCTTCCTCCTATATATACCTACGTACCCCCAAACTACCAGATACGGAGTCAAAACCCTAATTCCACCACCATAACTTTCTGTATCCGCGAGGTCCCATCTTGGGGCCTTTTCCGGAGCTCCGCCGGAGGGGGCATCGATCATGGAGGGCTTCTACATCAACACCATAGCCTCTCCGATGAAGTGTGAGTAGTTTACTTCAGACCTTCGGGTCCATAGTTATTAGCTAGATGGTTTCTTCTCTCTTTTTGGATCTCAATACAAAGTTCTCCCCCTCTCTTGTGGAGATCTATTTGATGTAATCTTCTTTTGCGGTGTGTTTGTTGAGACCGATGAATTGTGGGTTTATGATCAAGTTTATCTATGAACAATATTTGAATCTTCTCTGAATTCTTTTATGTATGATTGGTTATTTTTGCAAGTCTCTTTGAATTATCAGTTTGGTTTGGCCTACTAGATTGATCTTTCTTGCAATGGGAGAAGTGCTTAGCTTTGGGTTCAATCTTGCGGTATCCTTTCCCAGTGATAGTAGGGGCAACAAGGCACATATTGTATTGTTGCCATCGAGGATAACAAGATGGGGTTTATTTCATATTGCATGAGTTTATCCCTCTACATCATGCCATCTTGCTTAAAACGTTACTCTGTTCTCTTGAACTTAATACTCTAGATGCATGCTGGATAGCGGTCGATGTGTGGAGTAATAGTAGTAGATGCAGGCAGGAGTCGGTCTACTTGTCTTGGACGTGATGCCTATATACATGATCATACCTAGATATTCTCATAACTATGCTCAATTCTATCAATTGCTCAACAGTAATTTGTTCACCCACCGTAATACTTATGCTCTTGAGAGAAGCCACTAGTGAAACCTATGGCCCCCGGGTCTATTTTCCATTATATTAATCTTCCATCAACATGCTATTTCCTTTTCCGTTTATTTTGCTTTCTTTACTTTGCATCTTTATCATAAAAATACCAAAAATATTATCTTATCATATCTATCAGATCTCACTTTCGTAAGTGACCATGAAGGGATTGACAACCCCTTTATTGCGTTGGTTGCCAGGATTTTATTTGTTTGTGTAGGTGTGAGGGACTTGCGCGTGGCCTCCTACTGGATTGATACCTTGGTTCTAAAAAACTGAGGGAAATACTTACGCTACTTTGCTACATCACCCTTTCCTATTCAAGGGAAAACCAACGCAGTCCTCAAGAGGTAGCAAGAAGGATTTCTGGCGCCGTTGCCGGGGAGTCTACGCAAAAGTTAACATACCAAGTACCCATCACAAACCCTTATCTCCCGCATTACATTATTTGCCATTTGCCTCTCGTTTTCCTCTCCCCCACTTCACCCTTGCCATTTTATTCGGTCTCTCTCTCTCTCCGTCCTCCTTCTCTTTCTCTATTTGCCTCCTTTTGCCCGTATCTTATTTGCTTGTGTGTTGGATTGCTTGCTTGTCACGATGGCTCAAGATAATACCAAATTGTGTGACTTTACTAATACCAACAACAATGATTTTATTAGCACTCTGATTGCTCCTCTTACCGATGCTGAATCTTCTGAAATTAATGCTGCTTTGCTGAATCTTGTCATGAAAGATCCGTTTTCCGGCCTTCCTAGTGAAGATGCCGCTACCCATCAAAACAACTTTGTTGATTTGTGTGATATGCAAAAGAAGAAAGATGTGCAAAATGATATTGTTAAATTTAAGCTATTTCCTTTTTCGCTTAGAGATCGTGCTAAAGCTTGGTTTTCGTCTTTGCCTAAAATAGTATTGATTCGTGGAATAAGTGCAAAGATGCTTTTATCTCTAAGTATTTTCCTCCTGCTAAGATCATCTCTCTTAGAAACGATATCATGAATTTTAAGCAACCTGATCATGAAGATGTTGCACAAGCTTGGGAGAGGATGAAATTAATGATACATAATTTCCCTACACATAGTTTGAATTTATGGATGATTATACAAAAAATTTATGCCGAATTGAATTTTGCTTCTAGAAACCTTTTAGATTCGACCACAGGAGGCACTTTTATGGAAATCACTTTAGGAGAAGCTACTAAAATCCTAGATAATATTATGGTTAATTATTCTCAATGGCACTGAGGGAGTCCTGGATTAGGGGGTATCTAGACAGCTGGACTATATCCTTTGGCCGGACTGCTGGACTATGAAGATACAAGATTGAAGACTTCGTCTCGTGTCCGGATGGGACTCTACTTGGCGTGGAAGGCAAGCTAGGCAATACGGATATGTATATCTCCTCCTTTGTAACCGACCTTGTGTAACCCTAGCCATCTCCGGTGTCTATATAAGCCGGAGGATTTTAGTTCGTAGGACAACATACAATCATACCATAGGCTAGCTTCTAGGGTTTAGCCTCTCCGATCTCGTGGTAGATCTACTCTTGTACTACCCATATCATCAATATTAATCAAGCAGGATGTAGGGTTTTACCTCCATCAAGAGGGCCCGAACCTGGGTAAAACATTTTGTCCCCTTCCTCCTGTTACCATCCGCCTTAGACGTACAGTTCGGGACCCCCTACCCGAGATCCGCCGGTTTTGACACCGACATTGGTGCTTTCATTGGGAGTTCCTCTGTGCCGTCGCCAGAAGGAAGGATGTATCGTCTCGTCTTTAAAGATGGTACTACTGTCAAGGGAGCTTTGGCTGTCAGCCAAACTCTCCGGCTAGGCGGTTTCATCATGACCGCCTGTTCGGCCGCCGCGCCGACGATGACTTCTCGGGTCATCGAAAACAGCCTCCACGTCAAATCGGCACTCGCCGAACAGATGGATCCAATAGAGCTCGCCTCCTTAAACGAGCTCTTAGATCGCATCGCCGCCCTGGGAGTCGCTACGGACTATGATCGGATTGGGCTTAAACCCGATCAAAGGGAGATTAACTCTCCGCCGGTCACCCATCATATTGCAGTGGTGGAGGAACAATGCGGTGACCTTTCCTCCATCTTGAGGACCAACTATGTCCGGATTCCCGAGCTCTCTGAGCCAGACGCCCGTTCGCGGGAGGACAACACCCAATCCCTGAACTTAGAGTCAGGCAGCGGGCCAGGGTTATCGGGTCACACCCCGGAACCGGAACTTTCAAAATTGGAAATTCCTAGGCCCCTGGTTCCTAGTTCAGGTGAGGGTTCGGATTCAATTCCACCCACCCACCCAAACATAAGCGATCTTTCCCACATCAGGCAAGAGCCCCAGGAAACAGTACATCACTACTGGGCAAGATTCCTCCTTGCGATGAACAAGGTTAAGGACTATCGCGAGGAAGACGCAATCTTATTTTTCGCAATAATTGCACGGACAAGGGAATCCTAAACGCCATAAATCGCCGTGAGATAACACGCTTCGCTAACTTGGCGTCCATAGTATGAAATTACTGTGCGATGGAAAGTGCCTGGAAAACCGAAACAAACTTTTGGGATAATCCGGCCCTGAACACAAACCCAGTCCGAAATAAAAGGGTGCATTATCACAATACACCCGGGTTAACTACCAAAAAGCAAAAGCCCTCTACGGGGCAGGGAACCGTACTGGAGGGATGGCTCAACGGACCCTGCAAAATTCATAGTACAGCGGATGCAATACCAACACACAGCCTTAGAGCATGTTGGATACTCCGGTAGGTGGCCAAAAGTGGTGAGGATCTACTCCTCCCAAATACCACAGAGCACCATCCCGTGGACAACAATACGGTGTTAACGGTCTTTGAGACCTTCGCGTCAAATAATAGACGCAAGCGAACACTCCGCAGCATGGCTGAAATCTGCCACGTAGCAGCAACAAATCCTTGGAGTGTCACGGCTATTACCTTCAATGCCAGTGACGAACCTAAATTCCAAACAGCCCGAGCACTAGCCGCACTGGTCCTTAGTCCAATCATGGACGGCTTTCGACTCACCAAGGTACTCATGGACGGCGACAGCGGATTAAACCTCATCTATGAGGAAACTCTTCAAAAGATGGAAATAGACTGGAGCCGCATTGAGCAAAGTAGCACAACCTTTAGAGGAATCATCCCCAGTCGGGAAGCACGCTGTGCTGGGAAAATCACACTAGATGTGGTATTCGGCACGCCGGATAATTACAGGTCCGAAGAAATTACAATTCAAGTGGCCCCGTTTAGCAGTGGTTATCACGCTCTTTTAGGACGGGAGGCATTCACAATCTTCCAAGTTGTACCACATTACAGGTACATGAAGCTCAAAATGCCCAGGCCCAACGGAATCATCACTCTCGCCAGCGATCCGGACACAGCACTCTGCACCAAAAACAAAACAGTCGCATTGGCCCTCGAGGCATTATCCGAAGCCCTCTCGGTCGAGGAATTAACTACGCTACGCTCCACAGTGGACAGGGACGACGTGATACTCGACAAGAGATCCAAGTCCACTTCTTTTCAACCAGCGGATGAAATAGTCAAATTCGAAGTCCACCCAACGGACCCTACAAAAACAGCCTCCATCGGGGCACAGCTAAGCCCCGCTGTGGACGCCGCACTACGAGAGTTCCTGCGCGAGAACTGGGACATGTTCGCCTGGCATCCCTTAGACATGCCAGGAATCCCATGCAGGCTGGCCGAGCATAGCCTCAATATTATAAAGGGATTCAAGCTGGTCAAGCAAGCTCTTCGGTGTTTCTCTGAACCTAAGAGACAGGCCATGGGAGAGGAACTAGCCAAGTTATTGGAGGCCGGATTCATCAAAGAAATAAAACACCCGGACTGGCTAGCAAACCTGGTGATGGTACCAAAGAAGGACAAATCCTGGTGCCTTTGTGTCGACTTCAAAGACCTCAATAAAGCTTGCCCAAAGGATCCCTTCCCCCTCCCACGCATCGATCAAATCATTGATGCTACTGCAGGACACGAGTCATTGTGTTTCCTCGACGCATACTCCGGTTACCACCAAATCAAGATGGCGGAGTCCGACCAAGCCGCAACGGCATTCATCACACCATACGGTCCCTTCTGTTTTAACACAGTGCCTTTTGGGCTCAAAAACGCCGGGGCAACATATCAGCGCATGATTCAGACATGTTTGGAGAAACAAATCGACAAAACAGTAGAGGCATACGTAGACGATGTGGTCGTCAAAACCAAACACGTCGACTCTTTGATAGACGACTTGAGGCTCACATTTGACAACCTCCGAACATATGACATCAAGCTCAATCCCGAAAAATGCGTTTTCGGTGTACCAGCTGGAAAGCTCCTGGGATTCATTGTCTCCAGTAGAGGTATTTGTTGGAAATATGCCCTAGAGGCAATAATAAATTGGTTATTATAATATTTCCTTATTGATGATAATCGTTTATTATCCATGCTAGAATTGTATTGATAGGAAACTCAGATACATGTGTGGATACATAGACAACACCATGTCCCTAGTAAGCCTCTAGTTGACTAGCTTGTTGATCAATAGATGGTTATGGTTTCCTAACCATGGACATTGGATGTCGTTGATAACGGGATCACATCATTAGGAGAATGATGTGATGGACGAGACCCAATCCTAAGCCTAGCACAAAGATCGTGTAGTTCGTCTCCTAAAGCTTTTCTAATGTCAAGTATCATTTCCTTAGACCATGAGATTGTGCAACGCCCGGATACCGTAGGAGTGCTTTGGGTGTACCAAACGTCACAACGTAACTGGGTGGCTATAAAGGTTCACTACAGGTATCTCCAAAAGTGTATGTTGGGTTGGCACGAATCAAGACTGGGATTTGTCACTCCGTGTAACGGAGAGGTATCTCTGGGCCCACTCGGTAGGACATCATCATAATGTGCACAATGTGACCAAGGAGTTGATCACGGGATGATGTGTTACAAAACGAGTAAAGAGACTTGCCGGTAACGAGATTGAACAAGGTATCGGGATACCGACGATCGAATCTCGGGCAAGTATCGTACCGATAGACAAAGGGAATTGTATACGAGATTGATTGAATCCTTGACATCGTGGTTCATCCGATGAGATCATCGTGGAGCATGTGGGAGCCAACATGGGTATCCAGACCCCGCTGTTGGTTATTGACCAAAGAGTTGTCTCGGCCATGTCTGCATGACTCCCGAACCCGTAGGGTCTACATACTTAAGGTTCGATGATGCTAGGGTTATAGGGAAAGTATGTACGTGGTTATCAAATGTTGTTCGGAGTCCCGGATGAGATCCCGGACGTCACGAGGAGTTCCGGAATGGTCCGGAGGTAAAGATTGATATATAGGAAGTATGGTTTTGGCCACCGGAAGTGTTCCGGGCATCACCGGTAGTGTACCGGGACCACCGGAGGGGTCCGGGGGTCCACCAGGTGGGGCCACCAGCCCCGAAGGCCTACATGGGCCAATAGTGGGAAGGGACCAGCCCCTAGGTGGGCTGGGGCGCCTCCCACCAAGGCCCAAGGCGCAAGGGAGAGTGGGAGGGGGCAAACCCTAGGTCTAGATGGGCCTTAAGGCCCACCCTAGGTGCGCCCCCTCTTTCCCCCCTTGGCCGCAACCCTAGATGGGTTTTGGGGCTGCCGCCACCCCTAGGGAGGGAACCCTAGATGGGGGCGCAGCCCCTCCCCTTCCCCTATATATACTTGAGGTATTGGGGGCTGCAACACACGATTCGATCTCCCTGTTGGCGCAGCCCTACCCCTCTCCCCCTCGTCTCTCGTAGTGCTTGGCAAAGCCCTGCTGGAGTTCCGCGCTCCTCCACCACCACCACGCCGTCGTGCTGCTGCTGGACGGAGTCTTCCCCAACCTCTCCTTCTCCCCTTGCTGGATCAAGGCATAGGAGACGTCACCGGGCTGCACGTGTGTTGAACGCGGAGGCGCCATGGTTCGGCGCTTAGATCAGAATCAACCGCGATCTCAATCTCTACGAGTATGACTCCTTCATCCGCATTCTTGCAACGCTTCCGCTTAGCAATCTACAAGGGTATGTAGATGCACTCCCCTTCCCCCCGTTGCTAGATTACTCCATAGGTTGATCTTTGTGATGCATAGAAAATTTTAAATTTCTGCTGCGATCCCCAACAGTGGCATCATGAGCCAGGTTTATGCGTAGTTTCTATGCACGAGTAGAACACAAAGCAGTTGTGGGCGTCGATATTGTCAATTTACTTGCCGTTACTAGTCTTATCTTGATTCGGCGGCATCGTGGGATGAAGCGGCCCGGACCAACCTTACACGTACTCTTACGTGAGACTGGTTCCACCGACTGACATGCACTGGTTGCATAAGGTGGCTAGCGGGTGTCTGTCTCTCCTACTTTAGTCGAATCGGATTCGATGAAAAGGGTCCTTATGAAGGGTAAATAGAAATTGGCATATCACGTTGTGGTTTTCGCGTAGGTAAGAAACAATCTTGCTAGAAACCTATAGCAGCCACGTAAAAACTTGCAACAACAATTAGAGGACGTCTAACTTGTTTTTGCAGCATATGCCTTGTGATATGATATGGCCAAAAGGATGTGATGAATGATATATGTGATGTATGAGATTGATCATGTTCTTGTAATAGGAATCACGACTTGCATGTCGATGAGTATGACAACCGGCAGGAGCCATAGGAGTTGTCTTAATTTATCTATGACCTGCGTGTCAACATAAACGTCATGTAATTACTTTACTTTATTGCTAAAGCATTGGCCATAGTAGTAGAAGTAATAGATGACGAGACAAATTCAAGAAGACACGATGATGGAGATCATGGTGTCATGCCGGTGACAACGATGATCATGGAGCCCCGAAGATGGAGATCAAAAGGAGCAAAATGATATTGGCCATATCATGTCACTATTTGATTGCATGTGATGTTTATCATGTCTTACATCTTATTTTGTTAGAACGACGGTAGCTTAAATAAGATGATCCCTCACTAAAATTTCAAGAAAAGTGTTCCCCCTAACTGTGCACCGTTGTGAAGGTTCGTTGTTTCGAAGCACCACGTGATGATCGGGTGTGATAGATTCTAATGTTCGAATACAACGGGTGTTGACGAGCCTAGCATGTACAGACATGGCCTCGGGACACATGCGAAACACTTAGGTTGACTTGATGATCCTAGCATGTACAGACATGGCCTCAGAACACGGAAGACCGAAAGGTCGAACATGAGTCATATAGAAGATACGATCAACATGAGATGTTCACCGTTGATGACTAGTCCGTCTCACGTGATCAGACACGGCCTAGTCGATTCGGATCATGTTTCACTTAGATGACTAGAGGGATGTCTATCTAAGTGGGAGTTCATTTAATAATTTGATTAGATGAACTCAATTATCATGAACTTAGTCTAAATTGTCTTTGCAAATATGTTGTAGATAAATAGCTCACGTTGTAGCTCCCAGTTTCAATACGTTCCTATAGAAAGATTAAGTTGAAAGATATTGTAAGCAATGATGTGGACTAGGTCCGTAATCCGAGGAGTGTCCTCACAGCTACACAAAAGACTTACATCTTTGATGCACCGCTCGATGCGCAAACCCCTACAATGTCGTCTGTGGATGTTGTGAACACCTGACAGACACATCCTGATGACTACTTGATAGTTTAGTGCACCATACTTTACGGCTTAGAATCGGGATTCCAATGACGTTTTGAACGCCATATAACATATGAGATGTTCCAAGAGATGAAATTGGGATTTCAGGCTCATGCCCGTTGTCGGTGTCAAAACCGGCGGATCTCGGGTAGGGGGTCCCGAACTGTGCGTCTAGGCCGGATGGTAATAGGAGGAAAGGGACATGAAGTTTTACCCAGGTTCGGGCCCTCTTGATGGAGGTAAAACCCTACGTCCTGCTTGATTAATATTGATGATATGGGTAGTACAAGAGTAGATCTACCATGAGATCGGAGAGGCTAAACCCTAGAAGCTAGCCTACGGTATGATTGTTGTTCTGTATGTTGTCCTACGGACTAAGACCCTCTGGTTTATATAGACACTGGAGAGGGTTAGGGTTACACAAAGTCGGTTACAATGGTAGGAGATCTACATATCCGTATCGCTAAGATTGCCTTCCACGCCAAGGAAAGTCTCTTCCGGACACGGGACGAAGTCTTCAATCTTGTATCTTCATAGTCCAGGAGTCCGGCTGAAGGTATAGTCCGGCCATCCGGACACCCCCTAATCCAGGACTCCCTCAGTAGCCCCTGAACCAGGCTTCAATGACGACGAGTCCGGCACGTAGATTGTCTTCGGCATTGCAAGGCGGGTTCCTCCTCCAAGTACTTCATAGAAGATTTTGAACACAAAGATAGTGTCTGGCTCTGCAAAATAAGTTTCCACATATTTCCAAAGAGAGAATAGTATTTACACAAGTCTAATCTGCTGACGTATTCCGTAGTGCGACATCGCACCACGGCCAAGCCTTTATTCGAATTGTTTCATTATCCCACCTAAGCGCGTCATGCGAGGCGGTTTCCTTGGCACGTCTTGTTAAAGCAGAGATCGTGTCCCCTTATTCCAGGATTCTCATCAATACGGGCGTGGGTAACCCAACCGCGCCATTGATTACGGCGCTTGGAGATAAGGGAGTTTTACCAGGCTGGTGGGGACACGTAGTTGCGTCCACCCATATAAGGGGATAAGGATCCACCTTTTCACCTACGCCTTCTTCCTCCTTTGCCTATCCATTTTCGCGCACTCGAGATCCAGCGCCCAAGTCCGCACTCCCCACCTCAACCTTCTCCAACCATGTCCGGAGCGGGAGGCAAGTGGATGGTCTCCTCCGTCACGGAGGGACACATCAAAAAACTGAGGAAGGCCGGATACTTGTCTAACGACATCGCGTACCGGCTTCCCGAAGAGGGGCAGCTCCTCCCCACCCCAAGGCCCCATGAGAGGGTAGTGTTCCTTCCCCACTTCCTTCGCGGACTGGGCTTTCCTATCCACCAATTCGTCCGGGGACTCATGTTCTACTACGGCCTGGATTTCCATGATCTGGCCCTGAACTTCATCCTCAGCATCTCGGTGTTTATCGTCGTGTGCGAGGCTTTCCTCTGCATCCGCCCCCATTTAGGCCTATGGCTCAAGACTTTCAATGTCAAGCCGAAGGTGGTGCGCGACAACCAGGCGGAGTGCGGAGGCACCATGGTGGGCAAGATGCCCAACGTCTTATGGCTCGAGGGCTCCTATGTGGAGACCCTGAAGGGGTGGAAATCGGGGTGGTTTTACATCACCGAGCCGCGTGACCCTGAGTGGGTCGTAGCCCCCGAGTTTCGGTCCAGACCCCCAACGCGGCTCACGTCCTGGAAAGAGACGGGCCTGTCATGGGGCAGCAAAGGAGAGGTGACTGGACTACAAACATGCATCCAAACCCTGGTGGACAAGCAACTCAAGCTTGTCAACATAGTCCAGGTTATGCTCATCCGCCGGATCCTCCCGTGTCAACAACGGGCCTTCAATCTGTGGGAGTTCGACCCGGCGTAGCACCGAACTCTGAGCAGGCTCTTTGACACGACGTACGAAGATGCCTGGAAGGTGCTTTTCAAGGGCGCTGAGGCTCCCGCATCCGCTACCGAGGATCGCGGATTCGGTATTAGTTTTTCATAGTTTAACTCTATGTGGGATCTAAGCTCCCTTACCTTTGACAGGTTTGGCAGGCGAAGTCCGGACAGATCGACTGTCCGGCTCCTTTGCCCAAAGACCCAGCCGATGCCCGCTTGGCGAAGCTGCTGGTTCCGGCACCCCATGTGGTGCTGGAGAAGAAGGCCACGAAGAAGGGCACGAGGACTCGAAAAAGTGCCCGTCGCCAGGAGGTGTCGGGTTCATCATCCGACGGCTCCAAGGCGCATTCCTCTCATGAAGACGAGGAGGAGGAAGAAGAGGCCTGTCCCCCTCCAGCGGGAGGAGAGAAGAAAAGGAAGGTCGCCCTCACTAGGGAGGCCAAAAGGTCCAAGAAGGGGAAAACCCTTCCTCCGGACTACTCCACCGACACTGACGACGACGGAGAGGAGTGGCCGCTCAGGGCCAAGCCCCTGGCTAAATCGTAAGTATTCGTATACCAGAGTAATTCATAGTATTCCTTTATTGCACAACTTTCCCTTATGTCGAATATGATTATGCAGCCCACCCAAAGACCGTCTCGACGCATCATCGAGCGGTTCACTGGACTCGTGGGATGTGAATTCGCTTCCGACGGCTTCCTCCCCCCGCCCTACGGACAACGCCGAAGTGTTGTCCGAACAGGTTCCAAGCCAGGAGGAGGTGGTCCTGGGGGCGCCGCAAGGCGACCTCCCGGACTCCAGGAGTAAAGGGGATAAACCCCCCAGGGGGCCGGACACCGCTCTGGAACCTTCAAAGGTTCCAGAGTCCGGCGGGCGACCTCCTTCCAAGGGGAGCAAGCCCACCATGCCGGTGACCCCCGTCCAACTGGAGGCGCCAGACAATTTGTTGGAGGCGCTCAAAGGCGCCTCCATCGACGAGGAGCAATGCACCATTATGAGTGAGCGCCTCCATCGACGAGGAGCAATGCACCATTATGAGTGTGGTGGTCCAGAAGGTTCAGTCCGCCAAGAGCGGACTGACTGAAGCTTGTGCTAGCCTTTTAACAGGCTTTGAGGTAAGTAAATAATATTACCGCATAGACAGTAGCCCCTGATGCTCTGTTTGGCGTTTGAGAAGAAAAGCCGAATAGAGGATCAAATAAAATTCGCAGGAGTCTACCAAAAAGGAGTCAATATGCGTATGCAGGCTTCTCTACTGGCGTCCGCCGCACTGACTGCGGAAGTGGACACACTAAAGCAGAACCTCGAGCAGTCCGAGCAAGAGCTCGGGCGTGCCAAGAAGCAGCTCGAGGACAAGGAAGGTAAGAAATACCTTGTTTAAGTATATATATAAAAAGTGCAATTGCAAAAAATGACAGGATTATCGTGGCTATTGTAGGGTCCACGTCTGAGGTGGCGACCCTTAAGCAAGCGCTGGTCGAGGCCGAGAAGAGGGCGGCCACGGAGCACACCGAGCGGGAGAAGTATGAGGCCCAGGTTGGCAAGGTGCGGCAAGAGCTCCAGGCTCTCATGAAAAAACATGAGAGTTTGGAGCTTGACTCAAAGACGCGAGCGTCCGAGCTCGCGATGGCTATTGAAAATGCTAAGTCTGCCAAGGCCGAATCCCAGAAGACCCTCCGGGAGTTGGATGCGGTGAAAAAGATAGCGGCGGGTAAGGCATTCTTTATGCAAAGCAAACACATAAACGTGAGTTACTTGTTACCTACCCGAATCCGGAGCTCTCCAGGGGCATTCGCAGATCTTCCTCGTAGCATGTTTGATGCCGCCGCATTCTATCGAGCCGAGGAGGGCAGCTCGACAGAGAAGGTGTTCTGGTCTCAGTATGCTGAGGCCGGACACCCCGTGCCCGTGAGCGACCAGCTGAAGCAACTGGTCGAGCTCCACAAGGCGGCCAAATAGGCCATGAAAGGCCTCATAGTTCGGCTGTGGCCTGGAGAGGCTCTGCCTGGGAGCTATTTCAGGCTGGTGCGGCGGCTGGTGGGGGCCTGTCCAAGGCTCGAAGTCATCAAGCGCTCCGTTTGCATTGAAGGTGCCCGTAGGGCCCTTGCCCGTGCTAAGGTGCACTGGGGCAAGCTGGATGCTGAGAAGCTTGTGAAGGACGGGCCACCGCCGGGGAAAGAGCATCGCAAGCCCGAGAATTATTATAAGGATGTTCTGAAGGGTGCCTGCCTTATGGCGGATGAATGTTCCAGGGATGTAATTTTTGCGTAAAACTCGCTCGTTTTGTCCTGTGCACTGAAAACTTGTTCATCTGCACTAAGCAATGCTCTTGAAATTTAAAATATTACCTTATGTGCAGCTGTTTATCAATTCTGAGAGAGGGCGAGTCATCGGCTTCTGCCACCGTGCCGCTAGTGCTGGGGTGTTTGGGGATAAACCTGAGCGCTCTTTTTCCCATGTTTGGGTCCTTCGAGGGAGGCGCTCAGCACAACGAACAAGGCAATCGGACTATAATGCGTGAACACTCTCACTTAGCCATAGAATTTTATAATTTTAAATTTCGGCGAAGCCCCTGGTATTCGGAAGACCGAGTTCGGGGCGCTATCCACGCCTTGGCCGGACAGAGCCGACTCCTCGCTCTAAGCGGCACAAGTCTTTACGGACTCGAAAAACCTCTCGAACAGTGACCAGCTCTCGCTTCATCATGACAGTCAGTTTTAGCTTTCTCTACTGAGGTGCTCGACCCAGCTCAACTGGGGCACAATCGCAGTAGTTCTCCTAGTGCTACCTTAGCCAACACAGTGGAACGTAAGGCACCAAAACATAGGAGTCGGGCAAACCCAACTATTGACCCAAGACATGATTCGGAGCCGATGCATGTAATGCTATAAGTTCGGGGTGCCGCACTTGTTAAAGTGTTCGGACTTCTCACACCATATTGAGGGGTACTAAAGCCCCTGGCATATTTTGGCTGTACCAAAGTGTATGGGTGCAACATGTCGTTAAGGAACATATATTTGTAAAAAAAGAGTAATGCAAAAATAGACAAAAGCTATGCATTTTTATTAAAAAGGGCTGCGATCAAAGCAGAACGATACAAATAATGCGATAGGAAAAAGGTTGGACTATTTAACATGTCCGTTCTAGGGGCAGGCTGCAGAATGGTATGCGAAACAGGTATACTGCTCGTAATAGAGACCACCTGGGAGTTCCATAATGCGGCATGGCTTGTCTGCTTCCCTGGTTCTTGCATCGATTGTGCGGCAATTGAACTGCCGAACAGGCCTTCAGAAGAATGGAGTCCTGAAAGTAAGAGAAAATTATAAAATCGGCAGCCCCTGGTGCGGTTTAAGTCGTGTTTCGGGCGTGCCGTGATGGTGCCCCTCCCCCTGTACCCATGGTATTTCTAGAGCATAGTTATGCACGCGAAGCACTGGTGTCGCATTTTTGCGAGGGCTGGGGTTGGAGCCGCATTGCTACGCCTGCTCGGAACGTGCCAGGCGGTCTTGTTGTAGGTTACTCCGGGCGCGCTTGACGGTGTCCGGACGTTTAATGGCCGGACTGGAGAACTGCCTAGAGAGGCTGCTTTGTACTTCCGCTGCAAGGGCCGCCTTGTGCTCCTCCGTTCGGAGAGAGCGTTCAGTGTTTCCATTGACCGTAATTACTCCTCGAGGGCTTGGCATCTTGAGCTTAAGGTATGCATAGTGCGGTACCGCATTGAACTTGGCGAATGCGGTTCGCCCAAGCAGTGCGTGATAGCCACTTCGGAATGGTACTATGTCGAAGATTAACTCCTCGCTTCGGAAATTATCCGGAGATCCGAAGACCACTTCAAGTGTGACTGAGCCTGTATAGTTGGCCTCTACACCTGGTATTACGCCTTTAAAGGTCGTTTTGGTGGGCTTAATCCTCAAGGGATCTATGCCCATTTTCCGCACTGTATCCTGGTAAAGCAGGTTCAGGCTACTGCCGCCGTCCATAAGGACTCTAGTGAGATGAAATCCATCAATAATTGGGTCTAGAACCAATGTGACGAATCCGCCATGACGGGTGCTAGTGGGATGGTCCCTTCGATCAAAGGTGATCGGGCAGGAGGACCATGGGTTGAACTTTGGGGCGACTGGCTCTACCGCGTATACGTCCCTTAACGCTCGCTTCCGCTCCCTCTTGGGGATGTGGGTTGCGTATATCATGTTCACCGTCCGCACTTGTGGGGGAAAACCCTTCTGTCCACTGTTGTTCAGCGGCCGAGGCTCTTCGTCGTCATCACTATGCAGCCCCTTGTCGGTATTTTCGGCATTTAACTTGCCTGCCTGCTTGAACACCCAACAATCCTTGTTGGTGTGATTGGCCGGCTTTTCGGGGGTGCCATGTATCTGGCACAAGCGGTCGAGTATTCGGTCCAAACTGGACGAGCCCCTAGGATTTATTTTGAATGGCTTTTTCCGCTGACCGGATTTATAGCCTCTGAATCCGGCATTAACTGCCGTATCCTCAGTGTTGTCGCCGTTAATGCGGCGCTTCTGCTTGTTACGACGCGAACTGCCACTACTGTCCCTGGTATCCGAATTACCAGGGTTCTTGGTCATATTGTTGCTACGAGCAAGCCAGCTGTCTTCTCCCGCGCAAAAGCGGGTCATGAGTGTCGTGAGTGCTGCCATAGATTTCGGGTTTTCCTGTCCAAGGTGCCGGGCAAGCCACTCGTCACGGATATTGCGCTTGAAGGCTGCTAGAGCCTCTGCATCCGGATAGTCGACTATTTGATTTTTCTTTGTTAGGAACCGTGTCCAGAATTGCCTGGCTGATTCCTTTGGCTGCTGAATTACGTGGCTTAGGTCATCGGCGTCTGGTGGTCGCACATAAGTGCCCTGGAAATTGTCGAGGAATGCGGCTTCCAGGTCCTCCCAACAACGGATTGATCCTGCTGGCAAGCTGTTAAGCCAATGCCGAGCTGGTCCTTTAAGCTTGAGTGGGAGGTATTTGATGGCATGGAGATCATCACCGCGGGCCATGTGGATATGAAGGAGATAATCCTCGATCCATACCGCTGGATCTGTTGTGCTATCATATGATTCGATGTTTACGGGTTTGAAACCCTCGGGGATTTGATGATCCATTACTTTGTCTGTGAAGCATAGTGGGTGTGCGGCGCCTCTGTACTGGGCTATATCGCGACGTAGCTCCAATGAGCTTTGTCTACTGTGTTTGGCCCTACCGGATTTGTGTCCGGCGTGACGGTTACTGTCTCGAGTCATGGGGCGCCCACGCGATCCGTAGATCGATCTTGTTTGCCTTGCCTTGTCCTCCAACATATCTCACAGGTCAGGCGCATTTTCCCGTGCCTTGGCACGGGGTGCGTCTTGAGTGGAGGGCCGAGAGGCCTCTCTGTCGCGGCCACGAGGTGGCCGGTCGGCCGTATCAAGTGCTGGTGATGTAGGTTTAAGTGCTTCCTCCTCTAATCGGGGTAGCAACCTGCGCTTTGGGTAGCTCTTGGAGGGGCGTTCGAGTTTATGCTCTTCGGCCGCAAGGACTTCAGTCCATCTATCAACTAGCAAATCTTGATCAGCTCTAAGCTGTTGCTATTTTTTCTTGAGGCTTCTTGCCGTGGTCATAAGCCTGCGTTGAAAACGCTCTTGCTCGACGAGATCCTCTGGCACGACGAATTCGTCGTCATCGAGGCTTGCATCGTCTTCGGAGGGAGGCATATAATTATCGTCCTCAACCTCTCTGTCTGCCGCTCTCTCATGAGGGCTAGCTTCTCCATCCTCCTGTGCTAAATCTTGCTAGAGGGGGTTTTCTTCGGCACTCTCCGGAGTATTATTATCTCCAGTGCTGGAATCGCCGTATTTGCTTTGGCGGGATTTTGAGCGGCGCCGCTGACGCCGACGCTTAGGCTGTTTCTTGGAGGGGTCATCCTCCGCTGATCCATCGCCATCTCCTTCTTTTGGGGTGTCCACCATGTATATGTCATATGACGAGGTGGCTTTCCAGGGCCCAATAGGCACTGGTTCTTCATCGTCTCCTGCATCGGCGTCCATACCATCGATGTCTTTGGAGTCGAAGTCGAGCATGTCGGTTAAATCGTCGACAGTGGCTACAAAGTGGGTGGTGGGTGGGCTTTGAATTTCTTCATCGTCCGTATCCCAACCTTGCTGACCGTAGTCCGGCCAGGGCTCTCCTGATAAAGAGAGAGACTTTAGTGTCTTCAAAATATCGCCGAGAGGCGAGTGCTGAAATATGTCCGCGGCAGTAAACTCCATGATCGGGGCCCAATCGGATTCGATCGGTAGGGGCGCGGAAGGTTCGAAGTCCGGAGAGGAGTCCGGCTCCTTGGAGTCACGAGTCTTGTGGAGTGCGGGGCTGGTGTTCGGCTCGATCGCCGTTGGGATCGCAGCCCCCGAGGCGGCGTCCAACCGCCCATCCTCGATCGGCGCAGTTGGCTCCGAATTAAGGGTCGAAGCCGATGCGGGTGTGGCCTCCAGGGCACTGTTCGGCGGCAGAGCTAGATCATGCTCGTCGTGACAGTGCAGCGTGCTCGGCAGTGGCTCGAATCCGTCGAAGGTCAAGTCCCTGCGGATGTCAGCCGTGTAGTTTAAACTTCCAAATCTGACCTGACGGCCAGGGGCATAGCTTTCGATTTGCTCCAGATGACCAAGTGAATTGGCCCGCAGTGTGAAGCCGCCGAAGACGAAGATCTGTCCGGGGAGGAAGGTCTCACCCTGGACTGCATCACTATTGATGATCGTAGGAGCCATCAAGCCTAACGGCGATGACACAGAGGAACTCTCAATGAAAGCACCAATGTCGGTGTCAAAACCGGCGGATCTCGGGTAGGGGGTCCCCAACTGTGCGTCTAGGCCAGATGGTAACAGGAGGCAAGGGACACGAAGTTTTACCCAGGTTCGGGCCCTCTTGATGGAGGTAAAACCCTAGGTCCTGCTTGATTAATATTGATGATATGGGTAGTACAAGAGTAGATCTACCACGAGATCGGAGAGGCTAAACCCTAGAAGCTAGCCTATGGTATGATTGTTGTTCTGTATGTTGTCCTACGGACTAAAACCCTCCGGTTTATATAGACACCTGAGAGGGTTAGGGTTACACAAAGTCGGTTACAATGGTAGGAGATCTACATATCCGTATCGCCAAGCTTGCCTTCCACGCCAAGGAAAGTCCCTTCCGGACACGAGACAAAGTCTTCAATCTTGTATCTTCATAGTCCAGGAGTTCGGCTGAAGGTATAGTCCGGCCATCCGGACACCCCCTAATCCAGGACTCCCTCACCCATGTTGAGAGGTGTGAGACCTCTGACAAGTTCTTTTGCCAACAAGATGGAGGAGAATAGCTCAGCTAGTGAGCATGTGCCCAGAATGTCTGGGTGCTATAATCACTTAAATCAAGTGGGAGTTAAACTTCGAGATAAGATAGTGATTGATAGAGTTCTCTAGACACTATCACTAAGCTACTAGATCTTCGTGATGAACTATGACATGCAAGGGATGGAGTTGATCCCGGAGCTGTTCGCGGTGCTTAAGACCGCAAAAGGTAGAAATCAAGAAGGAGCATCAAGTGTTGATGGTTTAACAAGACCACTGGTTTCAAGAAGGGCAAGGGCTAGAAGGGAAACTTCATGGATGGCAAACCAGTTGCTGCTCCAGTGAAGGAACCCAAGGTTGAACCCAAACCCGAGACTAAGTGCTTCTATTGTAAGGGGAACGGTCACTGGTAGCGGAATTACCCCAAATTCATGGTAGATAAGAAGGCTGGCAACTTCAACAAAGTATATACGTGTTATTAATGTGTACCTCACTAGTACTCTAGGTAGCACCTGGGTATGGTATACCAGTTCAGTTACTATTATTGGTGACTTGAAGCAAAAGCTACGGACTAAACAGAGACTGGATAAGGGCGAGGTGACGATGTGTGTTGGAAGTGTTTCCAAAGTTGATGAGATCACCATCGCACGCTCCATCTGCCTTCGGGATTAGTATTGAACCTAGATAAATGTTATCAGGTGTCTACGTTGAGCATCAATATGATTAGATCATGTTCATTGCAATACAGTTATTCATTTAATTAGAGAATAATGGTTATTCTATTTACATGAATAATACCTTTCATGGTCATGCACCCTATGTGAATAGTTCATTGAATCTCGGTCGTGGTAATACAGATGTTCACACCAAAAGATGTAGAGTTAATAATGATAGTACCACTTTCTTGTGGCACTGCCGCTTAGGTCATATTGGCGTAAGATGCATGAAGAAACTCCATGTCAATGGATGTTTGGAGTCACTTGATTTTGAATCACTTGACACATGCGAGCCATGCTTCATGGGCAGGATGACTAAGACCCCATTTTCAGGTACAATGAAACGGGCAAGTGACTTGTTGGAAATCATGCATACTGATGCGTGTGATCCAATAAGAATTGAAGCGTGCGGTGGATATCGCTATTTTCTCATCTTCACTGATGATTTGAGTAGATATAGGTATGTTTACTTAATGAAGCACAAGTCTAAAACGTTTGAAAAGTTCAAGCGATTTCAGAGTGAAGTTAAGAATCATCATAACAAGAAGATCAAATTCCTACGATTTGATCAATGAGAATTTCTGAGTTTGAGTTTGGCAAACACTTAAGACATTGTGGAATTGTTTCACAGTTGAAGCCACCTGGAACACCACAGGGTAATGGTGTGTCCGGACGTCGTAATCGAACCTTATGAGATATGGTGCGATCTATGATGTCTCTTACCGATCTACCGCTATTATTTTGAGGCTATGCATTAGAGACAGCTGCATTCACTTTAGATAGGACACCATCTAAGTCCGTTGAGACGACGTCGTGTGAACATTGGTTTGGCAAGAAACCAAAGTTGTCGTTTCTTAATGTTTGGGGCTGTGATGCTTAAGGCTTCAGCCGGAGAAGCTCGAACCCAAAGCGGACAAACACATCTTCATAGGATACCCAAAGGTGACATGTCACATCCCTGGTCCTGTTATGCACTAGGCTAGACCTCATGTGAGCATCATGTTTTAATTCAAATGAAATTTGAATTGAGGGATTTTTAAAGCCTCAGAAACCTTCTAAAAATGATCAACATTAAAATCTTCTCAAAGAAGTCCAAGAAAATGTTCCTCTTAGTCTCTGAAAATATTTCAAAGAGGTAAAACTCAAAACAATATTTTTGGTATCTCAGAGTTAATTATTTTGGGCCTTTGAATTAAATAAATAACTATTTACATTGGATATATATTTGATATATAAATAATATATGTCCAATAATGCTGGAACATTTTATGTGGTTTGGTATATTTTAGTTCTAGCCACATAACTATTTTCAGGATTTTATAAAATGGTTTAGTATTTTACTAAACTAAAACAACACAGAACAAAATAAATAAAAACAACAAAAATAGGAAAAGCAGAGAGGAGAGAAACCTTACCTGGCGCTCACCTGGTAGCCCACCTGGCCCAGCAGCACGGCCCAGCCCATCTCCACCCCCCCCCCTGTCGTCTTCCTCCCTGCCAGGAGGACGGACACCGCGATGCCGCCGCGCGCGCCACCTCCACCCTGCTCGGCCACCTCCTGCTTTCCCCTGGCCACCTCCTGCTTCCTCCTCGACACCCCGGAGACACCACACCCCTCCCTGCCTCTCTCCCTCACTCTCCCGCGTCCTCATCCTCTCCCCTGGACCTCTCTCTCACTCGCCCGAACGGAGTCACCGCCACCGACGAGCTCCCTCGCGGCCACCGCCACCCCCTAGCCTCGCCGATGCGCTCAAAGGCTCCGCCTCGACCCCCTCTTTCTCCCCACCGAGCCACAAGGCCCCGGACGTGCCGCAACACCGCCCTCGATGTCTTCTTCAACCTCGGGACCGCCGGCCATCTTCGTCAAATTCGTCGGCTCCGGACCGTCCCCGACCTCGCCGAGCGTCCCCTCGTCATCGCCGTGAGCCACTGACCTTCTCCCCTAACTCAGCATGCTCTCCTCCGTACCGTAGCGCCGTTCCCCACGAGCACCGAAGCCACCGTCCGCCATTGCTGCTGCATGCATAGCCTCCGTGCTCCCCTGGCCTCACTGTGCTGCTCTTAGTGCTCCCCATGTCTAGCAGGTGCTGCCCAGCCTCTCCATTTGCTCACTGATGCACCGTAGTGACGCGCCCGAGCACCACCGAACACCATCGCCGCCAAAGCTCGTCGCCGGCATGAGTTCCGGCGACCCCACGACCTCCCACTTGGTCCTCTGGATGCGCGAGAGCAAGGGCCATCCCCTGGTGCCCTCAGCGCGCCAAGCTGACGCCTCTAGCGTAAGTCCGGCGTGCCGCCGCCGTGTCCTGTGGTCGCCGCCGGCTGGTCTCCGGTGGCTGACGTGGCACCATTAGTTTAGGTGCTAATCGCGTTTAGTCAGTGTCGCGTGTCAATGACATATGGGCCCCACGCCCTTAACTAACCACGGTTTAACCCCTGTTTAGTTTAAGTTAACCACAGTGGCCCCACGCGTCGGAGTTGACCTAGCTGACGTGGCCGTTGACCGGCCCCACCTGTCAGTGAGTTAAACAACCCTGTGTCACTGACGTGTGGCCCCCACACGTCAGGTTTGACCAGCAGCGGCGTCTGTTGACCTGCTGACGTCACGGTGACGCATTGCTGACGCAGTAAATGTTTTCTAGAATTTAAATAAATCTTAAATGATTTAATAATTCCAGAAATTGTAAAAAACTTCTAAAAATCATAGAAATTCAACCGTAACTCCAAATTAAATAAATTATATATGAAAAATTATCAGAAAAATTCAAGGAATCCATATGTACCACTTTCATGCATGTTAGAACAACTTATAGCTGCTGTTTAGCACAAATCAATTAAATGGCACTTGAATAATCACATATGGAGTTTGAATTTGAATCTTGTATTCAAACCAACTTCATTTGATCTGTTGCTAGTTGCATTAGCTCAAAACACATTCATTTTGCCATGTCATGATCATGCATCATATTGTGCATTGCATTGATTGTGTTCCCTTCTGTGTTGCCGGTATTTGTCCCCTCTCGATAGACGTGATACCGATGATGTGATCGTTGACACTGATGAAGACTCAATGTTATCTTCAGAAGTGCCAGGCAAGCAAAACCCCCTTGTTCATTCCGATACAATCCTACTCTCTCGCTCCTGCTCTCTTTTAATGCATTAGGACAACAACGATTCAACTGTTACTTGCTGCGGTAGCTGAACCCCTTTATCCTTTGCATGACCTGTCATTGCCACAGTAAATAGATGAAACCCACTAGCATGAGTAGGAGTTGTTTGAGCCTTGTTGTGCCTACTCATTCATGTTTGTTTGTCATGCCTGCTACTGCTTAGAGTTGAGTCAGGTCTGATTCATCGGGGATGAATCAGAGGTGTGTGAACATGTCCTACTGTGTGTGAGCTAAGTGTGTGAACACGATTTGGTAAAGGTAGCGGTGAGAGGCCATGTAGGAGTACATGGTGGGTTGTCTCATTGCAGCCGTCCTCAGGAACTGAGTTCTGTGTTTGTGATCCATGATTCAGCTACTACCATACATTGGGCCCTGAAATATGACCCCGCTCGACTTCTTATTCACCCTTGTCCTCTGTCCAGGAGTTGCAAGTAGTTTCTGGTGTTTGTAGCTTACTGGAGGCCGTGGACAACGCTGACCGTAGGGGTGGGCTGTGATGCGGTAGGTATGTGGCACGGTGTACCGGATGCCCGTTTGGTGTCTCGGGAACCCTGTTCACATCGTTTGGGGCTGTGAGCGAAACTCCGGCCGGATCTCCTCATGGATGGAACCCGAATAGGCAATAAACCTGGACTAGAGACTTAGGTGTTTAGGTAGGTCGTGGTCTACACCCACGTCGGCTTTCGCTTGAAGTCTGCCGAGCACATGTCGTGTGCAGACGCTAAGTGGTGGAAACATGTATGAAGAAGTACACCCCTGCAGGGTTAATATCATCTATTCGAATAGCCGTGTCCGCGGTAAAGGACTTCTGGGTTGCTTATATCAGTTCATAGACAAGTGAAAGTGGATACTCTAAAATACGCAAGATAAGCGTGAGTGCTATGGATGGCGTTCTCGTAGGGAGACGGGAGCGGATCCATAGTGGTGTATTGATATGGTGAATATGTGGACTCATGTGCGCCACCTCAAAAGAGTTGCTTGCAGTCGTAGTTTAGGATAGCCACCGAGTCAAAGCTGGCTTGCTGCAGTTAAACCCCACCATCCCCTTGTTGATAATGATGCATATGTAGTTAGTTCTGATGTAAGTCTTGCTGGGTACATTTGTACTCACGTTTGCCTATTTTATGTTTTTGCAGAGAGACTTCGGTCTCACTAGTAGTTCCACGTGGACTTCGACGTTTAGCTTGTTACCTCAGCTACGGTCTTGTGCCTCGGCAGGATTTGGTAGATAGTCAGGCTTCTCAGCCTTTTTCATTTATAGATGTCTGTACTCAGACATGATAGCTTCCGCTTGTGCTTTGATATGTATGCTCTGAATGTTGGGTCATGAGACCCCTGTTTGTAATATCTCGCTCCTCGGAGCCTATTGATTAAATACTTGAGTTATAGAGTCATGTTGTGATGCCATGTTGTGTTTGCACATATCGAGCATATTGTGTGTATGTTATTGAAATGCTTGGTATGTGTGGGATCTGACTATCTAGTTGTTTATTCTTAGTAGCCTCTCTTACCGGGAAATGTCTCCTAGTGTTTCCACTGAGCCATGGTAGCTTGCTACTGCTCCGGAACACTTAGGCTGGCCGGCATGTGTCCTTCTTCGTTCCTGTGTCTGTCCCTTCGGGGAAATGTCACGCGATGAATACCAGAGTCCTGTTAGCCCGCTACAGCCCGGTTCACCGGAGTCCTGCTAGTCCAGTGCTACAGCCTGGATTCACTCGCTGATGACCGACACGTTTGATGCTGGGTCATGGATGCCTGTCCCTGTAAGTTTGTGCCACTTTGGGTTTACGACTAGCCATGTCAGCCCGGGCTCCTTATCATATGGATGCTAGCGACACTATCATATACGTGTGCCAAAAGGCGCAAACGGTCCCGGGCAAAGGTAAGGCGACACCCGTGGGAATACCGTGCGTGAGGCCGCAAAGTGATATGAGGTGTTACATGCTATATCGATGTGGCATTGAGTCAGGGTCCTGACATGACAGTTGGGTACACCTTCTATCTTAGATCCGAGGGCAAATTGTTTGTCGCCAAGAACGGGTCCTTTCTCGAGAAGGAGTTTCTCTCGAAAGAATTGAGTGGGAGGAATATAGAACTTGATGAGGTAGTCGAACCTTTATTTCAACCAAAGAGTGATGCAACATAGAAAGATGTTTTCTGTGGCGCCTACATCTGTTGAATAGGAAGTTAATGATAGTGATCATGAAGCTTCGGATCAAGTTGCTATCGAACCTCGTAGGTCGACAAGGATATGTACTACTCCTGAGTGGTACGGTAATCCTGTCTTAGATATCATGTTGTTAGACAACAATGAACCTACGAGCTATGGAGAAGCGATGGTGGGCCCGTATTCCGACAAATGGTTAGAAGCCATGAAATCCGAGATAGGATCCATGTATCAGAACAAAGTATGTACTTTGGTGGACTTGCCCGATGATCAGCGAGCCATTGAGATAAATGGATCTTTAAGAAGAAGATGAACGTGGGCGGTAATGTTACCGTCTATGAAGCTCGACTTGTGGGAAAGAGTCTTTTCACAAGTTCAAGGAGTTGACTACGATGAGAATTTCTCACCCGTAGCGATGCTTAAGTTCATCGGAATCATGTTAGCATTAGTTGTATTTTTCGATTATGAAATCTTACAGATGGATGTCAAAACAAGTTTTCTTACTAGTTTTCGTAAGAAAAGTTGTATGTGATACAATAAAAGGTTTTGTCGATCCTAAGGATGCTAAAAGGTATGCTGGCTCCAGCAATCCTTCTATGGACTAGAGCAAGCATCTCGGAATCGGAATATATGTTTTGATGGAGGATCAAAGCTTTTAGGTTTATACAATGTTTGCTAGAAACTTGTATTTACAAGAAAGTGAGTGGGAGCACTACAACATTTCTGATAAGTATATGTGGATGACATATTGTTGATTCGAAATGATGTAGAATTTTTGGAAAGCATAAACAGTTGTTTGAAGAGTGATTTTCAAAGGAAGACCTGGATAAAGCTGCTTACATATTGGGCATCAAGATCTATAGAGATAGATCAAAATGCCTGATGATACTTTCAAAGAACACACACCTTGACATGTTTTTGAAGGAGTTCAAAATAGATCAGTCAAAGAAGGGGTGCTTACCTGAGTTGTAAGGTGCGAAGTTGAGTAAGACTCGAAGATTGACCACGGCAGAAGAAAGAGGAAGGACGAAGGTCGTCCCCTATGCTCTTGTCATAGGCTCTATACGGTATGCCATGCTGAGTACCGCACCTGATGTGTGCCTTGCCACATGTCTGGCAAGAGGGTACAAAGGTGATCTAGGACTGGACCACCAAATGCGGTCAAAATTGTCCTTAGAGGAATAAGGAAATGTTTCTCGGTTATGGAGGTGATAAAGAGTTCGACGTAAAGAGTTACGTCGATGAAAGCTTAACACCTATCCGGATAGCTCTGGGTAGAGATACCGGATACGTATAATGGAGAAACAATTTGGAATAGCTCCAAGTGGAACGTGGTAGCAACATCTACGATATGACATAAAGTTTTGCGAAATACATAGGGATCTGAATATGGCAAGACCCGTTGACTACAACCTCTCTCACAAGCATAACATGATCAAACCCAGAACTCATTGAGTGTTAATCACATAGTGATGTGAACTAGATTATTGAGTCTAGTAAACTCTTTGGATGTTGGTCACATGGCGATGTGGACTGTGAGTGTTAATCACATGGCGATGTGAACTAGATTATTGACTCTAGTGCAAGTGGGAGACTGTTGGAAATATGCCCTAGAGGCAATAATAAATTGGTTATTATTATATTTCCTTGTTGATGATAATCGTTTATTATCCATGCTAGAATTGTATTGATAGGAAACTTAGATACATGTGTGGATACATAGACAACACCATGTCCCTAGTAAGCCTCTAGTTAACTAGCTCGTTGATCAATAGATGGTTACGGTTTCCTGACCATGGACATTGGATGTCGTTGATAAAGGGATCACATCATTAGGAGAATGATGTGATGAACGAGACCCAATCCTAAGCCTAGCACAAAGATCATGTACTTCGTATGCTAAAGCTTTTCTAATGTCAAGTATCATTTCCTTAGACCATGAGATTGTGCAACTCCCGGATACCGTAGGAGTGCTTTGGGTGTACCAAACGTCACAACATAACTGGGTGGCTATAAAGGTTCACTATAGGTATCTCCGAAAGTGTCTCTTGGGTTGGCACGAATCGAGACTGGGATTTGTCACTCCGTGTAACGGAGAGGTATCTCTGGGCCCACTCGGTAGGACATCATCATAATGTGCACAATGCAACCAAGGAGTTGATCACGGGATGATGTGTTATGGAACGAGTAAAGAGACTTGCCGGTAATGAGATTGAACAAGGTATCGGGATACCGACGATCGAATCTCTGGCAAGTATCGTACCGATAGAGAAAGGGAATTATATACTGGATTGATTGAATCCTTAACATCATGGTTCATCCGATGAGATCATCGTGGAGCATGTGGGAGCCAACATGGGTATCCAGACCCCGCTGTCGGTTATTGACCGGAGAGTTGTCTCTGCCATGTCTGCATGACTCCCGAACCCGTAGGGTCTACACACTTAAGGTTCGGTGACGCTAGGGTTATAGGGAAAGTATGTACGCGGTTACCGAATGTTGTTCGGAGTCTCGGATGAGATCCCGGACGTCACGAGGAGTTCCGGAATGGTCCGGAGGTAAAGATTGATATATAGGAAGTATGGTTTTTGCCACCGGAAGTGTTCTGGGCATCACCGCTAGTGTACCGGGACCATCGGAGGGGTCCGGGGGTGCACCAGGTGGGGCCACCAGCCCTGGAGGCCTACATGGGCCAATAGTGGGAAGGGACCAGCCCCTAGGTGGGCTGGGGCGCCTCCCACCAAGGCCCAAGGCGCAAGGGAGAGTGGGAGGGGGCAAACCCTAGGTCTAGATGGGCCTTAAGGCCCACCCTAGGTGCGCCCCCTCTTTCCCCCCTTGGCCGCAACCATAGATGGGTTTTGGGGCTGGCGCCACCCCTAGGGAGGGAACCCTAGATGGGGGCGCAGCCCCTCCCCTTCCCCTATATATACTTGAGGTATTGGGGGCTGCAACACACGAGTCGATCTCCCTGTTGGCGCAGCCCTACCCCTCTCCCTCCTCATCTCTCGTAGTGCTTGGCGAAGCCCTGCTGGAGTTCCGCGCTCCTCCACCACCACCACGCCGTTGTGCCGCGGCTGGACGGAGTCTTCCCCAACCTCTCCTTCTCCCCTTGCTGGATCAAGGCGTAGGAGACGTCACCGGGCTGCACGTGTGTTGAACGCGGAGGCGCCGTGGTTCGGCGCTTAGATCGGAATCAAACGCGATCTCAATCGCTATGAGTACGACTCCTTCATCCGCGTTCTTGCAACGCTTCCGCTTAGCGATCTACAAGGGTATGTAGATGAACTCCCCTTCCCCTCGTTGCTAGATTACTCCATAGATTGATCTTGGTGGTGCGTAGAAAATTTTAAATTTCTGCTGCGATCCCCAACAATATTGAAGCTAATCCGGCCAAAATCCGAGCGTTGTCACAGTTGGCTACCCCAACAGACCTCAAACAAATCCAGAAACTAACTGTATGCGTGGCGGCTCTAAGTCGCTTTATCTCCCGCTTGGGAGAAAAGGCTTTACCCCTTTATCGCCTCCTTCGGCGCACCGAACACTTCGAGTGGATGGACGCGGCCATAGCCGGATTGGAAGAAATAAAGGCCATTCTGGCAACCAACCCGATCCCGGCCGCACCAAACATCGGTGAACCAATGATGTTGTATATTGCGGCAACTCATCAAGTTGCAAGCGTGGTGCTCGTCGTAGAACGGGAAGCGGACGGACACAAATTCCCTCTTCAAAAGCCGGTATACTATGTATCCACTGTCCTCACTCCATGCAAATCACGGTACCCGCATTACCAAAAAATAGCATATGCGGTATTCATGGCATCATGGAAACTGCGACACTACTTTCAAGAGTGTTCGATTACAGTAGCCTCGGAAGTGCCACTTAATGATATTATCAACAACCGCGACGCTACGGGCCAGATTGCCAAATGGGCCATTGAGCTCCTCCCATTCGACATAACATACAAACCTCGCCGAGCCATTAAATCGCAAGCACTGGCCGACTTCATCGCCGAATGGACGGAGATCGAACTCCCTAAAGAGTACGGCGCATACTCCAATTGGATCATGCACTTCGACGGTTCTAAAATGCTGGCCGGTCTAGGGGCTTGCGTCGTCCTGACGTCCCCAACCGGAGATACCGTTCGGTATATACTGCAAATATTGTATACAGATTCCAACAATGCAGCCGAATACGAAGATCTCTTGCATGGTCTTCGGATGACAGTCTCCATGGGCATTCAACGCCTGGAGGTGCGTGGGGATTCAAACCTCGCAATATCCCAAATAAACGGAGATTTTGTTGCCAAGGATCCAAAAATGGCGGCCTATCGAAATGTCGTCCTAAAAATGTCAGCTCGGTTTGAGGGACTCGAATTTCACCATGTGGCTCGGGAAAACAATCAGGCGGCGGATATCCTCGCCCGCATCGGCGCAAAACGCGACACGGTCCCTCCCAACATATTTCTGGAAAGGCTCTTCAAGCCATCCATAGCATGGGACGGGGACACCGGTAACAACAGTCCGGGCCCAGCCAAAATACCCGATACCGAACTCTCTGACACAATCGGAGGCTCCGCCACCGAAATAACACCTTCAGCCCATGAAATAATGGCCATTATTGCCCCGTGGACAGAACCATTCCTGGCCTACCTAACTAGACAGGAACTTTCGGAGGACCAAAATGAGGCACGCTGCATAGTGCGGCGATCCAAGGCCTATAGGTTCCATGAGGGAGAATTGTACAAGAAAAGCACTACCAGAGTCCTTCAAAGGTGCATCTCCGAAGAGGAAGGGCGGAATCTTTTGGCAGAAATTCACGCCGGACTTGGCGGTCATCATGCCGCAGCCCGGGCTCTTGTAAGCAAGGCCTTCCGTACAGGATTCTATTGGCCAACGGCCCGGGTAGATGCACAGGACTTGGTCCAATGTTGCGCCGGTTGCCAGCTCTTTGCAAATCAAAGCCACATGCCACCCACCGCCCTCCAAACAATCCCCATTACATGGCCCTTTGCGATCTGGGGGCTTGACATGGTTGGACCCCTTAAAGGGGGAACCCACAAGAAAAAATACTTATTGATCATGGTGGATAAATTCACCAAATGGATAGAGGCTAAACCGGTTAAAACAGCCGAATCCGGACCGGTGATAGATTTCATATCCGGGGTTGTACACCGTTACGGCCTCCCCCACAGCATCATCACTGATAACGGCACAAACTTCACGGCCGACGAGGTAAAACTCTGGTGCAGGAAAATGGGCATCAAGCTCGATTATGCTTCAGTCTATCACCCACAAACCAACGGTCAAGTCAAACGAGCAAACGGTCTTATAATGAGCGGCATTAAACCCAGATTAGTGCGTTCCTTAACGGAGTCTGACACGCACTGGGTAGAGGAGCTCGACTCCGTACTCTGGGGGCAGCGGACCACGCCGAATCGTAGTACCGGATATACACCGTTTTTTATGGTGTACGGCGCAGAGGCAGTCTTGCCCTGTGACATAATTCATGACTCACCTCGAGTGCGCATGTACGAAGAAAGAGAAGCCGAGCTCGATCGGCAGGACAGTCTGGACACCTTGGAGGAAGAGTGCGATGTAGCTAAAGCCCGTTCCACATTTTACCAGCAACAGGCTCGCAGATACCAAAGCAGAGAAGTACGGGCCAAAACTTATAACGTTGGCGAACTAGTTCTACGCCTGCCGGATAAGAAAAAGAACAAGCTCGAGCCCAAATGGGAAGGTCCCTTCATTATCGACCAAGTTCTGACCGGTGGAGCGTACCGCCTGCGGGATGCATCGACTAGTCGACTCGAGCCGAACCCATGGAACGCAGCCAGGCTCCGAAGATTCTACGCCTAGCACCGGACTCTATGTTAGTCCCCTCCCTTTGTCCATTTTCTGCATATGCATCATCTGTCTTGTTTCCCTTTCTTTCTTTCTCTTATTATTTCTCTACGCCTCCAAGGGTCACCTTGTGCCTCACTTGTACATTACAGATGCGCTAGCCGCACTCTCCATACCTGGGGGCTTCTTTCACAGAAGCTTAAATTATTTACCTGGGCCTCACGCCCAACACATGTGTTATACTTCCGCATGTACCTTTTTTCACCATTATATGCATCGATATGACTTAAGTTTTGGCCAAGCTGGGTTGCCTAGCTCTTGTATTTATGCCCTACGTTCCCGTTAATTCGGCTAGGGCATAAGGGGAGCACCTCTGTGATTGTTACTGCCGGGTCAGCTGGATGTGTACCTCAGAATGGGTGAAGCCGAAAGCTAGCGTTCTTAAGGGAATATTCGGTTGGTGAACAAAAGATGACTTTTATTTATTATCCATATCTGCCCCTAGATGCTTTTTCTGCATTTCTTATCGCAGTCCGGACATGCACTTTAGGGCATGCTTACCCAGGGAAAGGAACCCTTATCGGAACTATTCTCCCTGGAAGATGTTTCTTACTACCCATGTAATATAACATAACTAGTTGGGCACTTGTGTGATAAAGCACTAATGACCCCTATGCCTGGTCTCCACGCATACCCCGGTTCTTATATAACTGAGCAGGTATTCGGATTCACTCCGGACTATCGGGCCCGGAGGTTGAAGCGAAAAGGTCCGCAACGACAAATGATCTACAATCCGGCTAGAAGGCATTATACATGTCACTTTAATTACATAGTCATGCAGACTGACTAAACTCCTCTTCTATACCATCCAACAGGCGATCTAGCTTACAATCCCGTTGGGAATACTTTGCGGCTAATTATACTTGCCCATAAACTAAGCTAACGGGGATCTCTTTTCCGTCGGGCCCCACAGGTCCGACCTCGGCCATGTGATTTGGGTTTGCCTTGGTATACCGAGTCTTCACCATGGCCCAGGCCTCTCTGGCACCCTGTCGGCAGGCCGATATCTTCCATAATTGGAGGCGCCGCCGTGCTCCCTTGAGCTTCTCCGTAAGCTCTACAATGCCCTCTGGCAAGGAGACAGATGGCCACAAAGCCTGGGCAACACCTTGCATCACCTGTCGAACTTGTTCGTGCAGATGTGATAGCTCGGACAGAAGATCACCCGCAGACCCGGGCATTTCCTCCGCGGGACGACCCGTCAGCATACCTACAGACATAACGCTGTTAGTCGACTTCTTCGCCGAACTCCTTTAGTAGGATTCGTTCAAGCACTTACTAAAAATGCCGTGCCGAAGCCGCTTATTCTCCTTCTCGGAGTCCGCAAGCTGGCACCAAACGTCTTTTAGTTCAACGTTCAGCTTAACATTGGCATCTTGGAGACTGTTTTTCTCCAGCACAACCTTACTCAGCACGCGTTTGCCAGCCTCTAGCTGTCGCATAACATGCTGGTCCCCCGGACTTTCTCCGGACCCATCTGCACAATCAATTGTTAGATCTGCAGACACGCCGCACACTATATGGTAACCACCATTCTTTAAAGTAAATGTTACCAGCGGGAGGTTTTTTCTGTTCCTGCAATGCGGCAAGAGCGGCCCCCAGTTGGGTCTTGCTTTCCTCCAGCTCCTGGGACAGCCTAGTATTCTTCTCTGTAAGAACCTGCACATTATAGATGATCCTTAAATCAGTTCTGCTAACTGTTTCAAGTCTCAGGGGCTACTGATAAATATAATTGTCAGATTTACTCACCCATACATCCTTTACATACTGATCTGTGGCTCTGGCTAGACCATATTGAGCAGCACGGAGGTACGCCTCTCCAGAATTGAAGGGGTCGAACGCCTCTGGTGAGAAACAAGCGTCGCGGAGTACGGCCCGGCGGCGCCTATGATTCATGGCGCTTTCCATTTCTGAGTTTGTAGCGGACAATCTATCTGCATCCTCTGTCGGGGGATTATCCGGCGCCTGCCCCATATCGCCTTCCGCCTCTATGTCTGGTCCTGGCGCCCAACTGGTGGAAGCTTGATTGGCAGCATCGCCGGACATATTCCTGCGAGCGTTCTTTCTGTTAAAGAAATGCGGGCGTCATTACATTCCGAAAAAGACGACAACCACGGAGCAGGGTTTTTCCTATACCTTTGCGCCGGCGTCTCCGTCCTGACCGCCTTCCATTTTGGCCTACCCAGCCTCGGCACCTCTTGTTGGCGAGTTGCCGCGGGTTCAGCAGGGCGTCCTGAATACCTTCCCTGTAAAAGATGCCATGTGTATATGGTGGGTGAAGTGCCTAAAAGGGGATCCTAGTTTTGGAGTTGGGACTTTTTGATTTTTCTTACCTGCGATGCAGGAAGCAGTCCGGGATAGTCGGCCGTAATGGCCACCGGGGCCTCGTCGCAGCTTAGCTGATAGAACTGTCGGTCTATCAGTTCCACGGAGATAACCAAATCTTCTTCGAGTCCGGAATCGATGGCCCGGTCAGGGTCCTCTGGTTGTGGAGAAGGGGTGCTGACCTCCTTTATGGCTTTTCGCAGTTCTTGCCGCAAGGTGGCAAGGTGAATACTTACGACTAAGAATGCGGGAAAAATGGGAGCAGGGAAATATAACTTACCCAGCTTGGAGGATTGTACATAGAGAATCCATCCCGTGGCTTGATGCGGGTGAACTCCTCTTCCTCGCCCTTGAACAGTTTGGACAGAATCTTCGCTAGAGCGGCAGCATTGTCCGGACCCTTACGCCGCAGCGGTTGGCGTCATCCGCCCCGTTATAACACCACAAGGGGTGCCCACGATATTGGAGTGGCTGCACTCCTCGCATTATGCAAATCGACATAACTTCGATTATTGTCAATCTGGATTGAGCTAGTGCTTTGATCCGGTTCATCAGATAGAGGACTTCTCCGTTGTCTTTGGCCTGGGGACTCCGTGGGCGCCAACTTCGGCGCTTCTTTAGAGGAGCATTGTTGAACTCGGGTAGACCCCGCCGAACAGGGTCCAGAAGGGGGACGTCCTCCATATAAAACCATTCTGAAGGCTAGTCTTCGGACAGCTTCTTCGAGGTACCAGACAAATATCCAGTATTGGCGATGCGCCATACTTCTGCTCCGCCCACTTGATAAAGTGATTCCCTCTGTGTGCAAGGGACAAGGCAAAATAGCCTTTTCCACAGCTCGAAATGAGCCTCGCAACCCAGGAACAACTCGCAGAGAGCAACATAGCCGACGATGTGTAGGATGGAGGCAGGGGTGAGATTGTGTAGTTGGAGGCCGTAGAACTCCAGGAGCCCGCGGAGGAACGGATGAATTGGAAATCTGAGTCACCTTAGTAAGTAAGGAACAAGGCAAACCCGTTCCCCCATGGAGGGACAGGGAAAGTTATCCGCTTGCTCCCCGCCATTATAGGTGGCGAGCCTGGCTCGAACAGGCACCATGTACGCCGGAGGGAGAAATCCCTTAGTCTGCAGCTCAACTAATCGACTGTGCGGGACTGAACACCTCTCCCAATCACCGGGCTTAGGGCTACGGGGGCGGGAGGAGGAGCTGCGGAGGTCGGCCATGCTGGAATGGATCTTTCCGAAGCACGCTCTGATGAATTCTCGCTGGGGGAGGATGATATGGATTGGATCTAAGAATCCCCATCCCTTTAATAGACAATTTATTTATCTGGCTAGGGGGCGAATGTAAAAACGCCCTGCCCCTCGTATTCATTCGATGTGTGGGAGATAGCCCTTATTGGGCACAAAATCCAAGAGGTTCAACATTTATGGAGCCGTACACTACTTACGAACACTTGAAAGTTGGAGAAGAACCCGCCTTGCAATGCCGAAGACAACACTGCGTGCCGGACTCATCGTCATTGAAGCCTGTTTTAGGGGCTACTGAGGGAGTCCTGGATTAGGGGGTCTCCGGACAGCCGGACTATATCCTTTGGCCGGACTGTTGGACTATGAAGATACAAGATTGAAGACTTCGTCTCATGTCCAGATGGGACTCTACTTGGCATGGAAGGCAAGCTAGGCAATACGGATATGTATATCTCCTCCTTTATAACCGACCTTGTGTAACCCTAGCTAAGGAAGTCCTGGATTAGGGGGTCTCCGGACAACCGGACTATCTCCATTGGCCGGACTCTAAGACTATGAAGATACAAGATTGAAGACTTCGTCTCGTGTCCGGATGGGACTCTACTTAGCGTGGAAGGCAAGCTAGGCAATATGGATATGGATATCTCCTCCTTTGTAACCGACCTTGTGTAACCCTAACCCTCTCCGGTGTCTATATAAACCGAAGGGTTTTAGTCCGTAGGACAACAACCACAACATACAATCATACCATAGGCTAGCTTCTAGGGTTTAGCCTCTCTGATCTCGTGGTAGATCTACTCTTGTACTACCCATAGCATCAATATTAATCAAGCAGGACGTAGGGTTTTACCTCCATCAAGAGGGCCCGAACCTGGGTAAAACATCGTGTCCCCTGCCTCCTGTTACCATCCGGCCTAGACGCATAGTTCGGGACCCCCTACCCGAGATCCGCCGGTTTTGACCGACATTGGTGCTTTCATTGAGAGTTCCTCTGTGTCATCGCTGTTAGGCTTGATGGCTCCTACTATCATCGATAGCGATGCGGTCCAGGGCAAGACTTTTCTCCCCGGACAGATCTTCGTATTCGGCGGCTTTGCACCGCGGGCTAATTCGCTTGGCCATCTGGAGCAGATTGAAAGCTACGCCCCTGGCCGTCAGGTCAGATTTGGAAGTTTGAACTACACGGCCGACATCCGCGGAGACTTGATCTTCGACGGCTTCGAGCCACAGCCGGGCGCGCCGCACTGTCACGACGGGTATGACCTAGCTCTGCCGCCGAACAGTACCCCAGAGGCCGCGCCCGCATCAGCTCCGACCCTTAGCTCGGAGCCAACTGTGCCAATCGAGGACGGGTAGCTAGACACCGCCTCAGGGGCTGCAGTCTCAACGGCGATCGAGCCGAACACCATCCTAATCCTCTACGAAGCCTGTGACTCCAAGGTGCTGGACTCTTTTCTGGACTCCGAACTGTCCGTGCCCCTGCCAATCGAATCCGATTGGGCGCCGATCATGGAATTCACCGTCGCAGATATCTTTCAGCACTCGCCCTTCGACGACATTCTGAATTCACTAAGGTCTCTCTCTTTGTCAGGAGAGCCCTGGCCGGACTATGGCCAACATGATTGGGATGCGGACGATGGAGAAATTCGACGCTCACCCACCACCCACTTCATAGCCACTGTCGATGATTTAACCGACATGCTCGACTTCGAATCCGAAGACATCGACGGTATGGACGACGATGTGGGAGGCGAAGAGGAACCACCGCCCACAGGGTGCTGGACGTCCACCTCATCATATGACATATACATGGTGGATACACCCAAAGAAGGCAATGGCGACGAGATAGCGGAGGATGACCCCTCCAAGAAACAACCCAAGCGCCAATGTCAGTGGCGCCGCTCTAAGTCCCGCCAAAGCAAAAGTGGTGATACCGGCACAGGAGATAATAACACTCCGGATGGTGCCGAAGACAACAACAATCCCCTCCAGCATGATTTAGAGCAGGAGGATGGAGGAGCCAGCTCTCCTGAGAGAGCGGCAGGCAGAGAGGAGGAGGATGATAATTACATGCCCCCTCCGAAGATGAGGCAAGCCTCGTCGACGATGAATTCGCCGTACCAGAGGATCCCGCCGAACAAGAGCGCTTCAAGCGCCGGCTTATGGCCACGGCAAATAGCCTGAAGAAAAAGCAGCAACAGCTTCAAGTTGATCAAGATCTGCTAGCTGACAGATGGACTGAAGTCCTTGTGGTCGAGGAATATAAACTCGAATGCCCCTCCAGGAATTACCCAAAGTGCAGGTTACTACCCCGACTAGAGGAAGAAGCGTATGATACGGCTGATCGGCCACCTCGTGGCCGCGATTGAGAGGCATTCCAGCCAAAAGATCAGCCTCCACCCCGACACCATTCAAATAAAAAGGCATGGGGAGATATGCCAGACCTGTGAGACATATTGGAGGACAAAGCAAAGCATGCAAGATCGATCTACGGGTCACGACGGTGCACCACTTTGCGAGACAATAAATGTCACGCCGGATACAGTAAAAGCAAATCCGTCCGGGCCGAACACAGCGGGCAAGACCCATTCGAGCTGCGTCGCGATATAGCCCAATACAGAGGCGCCGCACACCCCTTATGCTTCACAGACAAAGTAATGGAACATCAATTCCCAGAAGGTTTCAAACCTGTAAATATTGAATCATACAACGGCACAACAGATCCCGCAGTACGGATTGAGGATTTCCTCCTCCACATCCACATGGCCCGTAGTGATGACTTACACGCCATCAAATACCTCCCAGTAAAGCTCAAAGGACCAGCGCGGCATTGGCTTAACAACTTGCCAGCGGACTCCATTAGCTGTTGGGAAGATCTGGAAGCCGCATTCCTCGACAACTTTCAGGGCACTTATGTGCGACCACCAGACGCCGATGACTTGAGCCACATAATTCAGCAGCCAGAAGAGTCGGCCAGGCAATTCTGGACTCGGTTCCTTACAAAGAAAAATCAAATCATCGACTGTCCGAATGCGGAGGCCTTAGCGGCTTTCAAACACAACATTCGAGACGAGTGGCTAGCCCGGCACCTTGGTCAGGAAAAGCCGAAATCTATGGCAGCTCTCACGACGCTCATGACCCGCTTTTGTGCGGGAGAAGACAGCTGGCTGGCTCGCAGTAATAACATATCAAAGAACCATGGTACCTCAGATACCAAGGACGGCAATAGAAGGTCATGTCGCAACAAACATAAGCGCCGCATTAATAGCGAAAATACTGAGGATACGACAGTCAATGCCGAATTCAAAGGCTCTAAACCCGGTCAGCGGGAAAAGCCATTCAAACAAAGTACGCTGGGTCCCTCCAGCTTGGACCGTATACTCGATCGCTCGTGTCAAATACACGGCACCCCAGACAAGCGAGCCAATCACACCAACATGGATTGTTGGGTGTTCAAGCAGGCCGGCATGTTAATTGCCGAAAACAAGGACAAGGGGTCGCATAGCGATGACGAGGAGGAGCCCCGGCAGCCGCACACCGGAGGGCAGAAGAGGTTTCCCCCGCAAGTGCGGACGGTGAACATGATATACGCAAGCCACATCCCCAAGAGGGAGCGATAGCGTGCGCTCAGGGACGTATATGCGTTGGAGCCAGTCGCCCCAAAATTCAACCCTTGGTCCTCCTGTCCGACCACCTTCGATCGCAGGGACCATCCCACTAGTATCCGTCATGGCGGATTTGCCGCACTGGTCTTAGACCCAATCATTGACGGATTCCACCTCACTCGAGTCCTTATGGATGGCGGCAGCAGCCTGAACCTGCTTTATTAGGACACAGTGTGCAAAATGGGTATAGACCCCTCAAGGATCAAACCCACAAAAACGACCTTTAAAGGCGTCATTCCAGGTGTGGAGGCCCACTGCACAGGCTCAATTACACTGGAAGTGGTCTTCGGATCCCCGGATAATTTTCGAAGCAAAGAGTTAATCTTCGATATAGTCCCGCTCCGCAGTGGTTATCATGCGCTGCTCGGGTGAACCACATTTGCTAGATTCAATGCGGTACCACATTATGCATACCTCAAGCTCAAGATGCCAGGACCTCGCGGAGTTATTACAGTCAATGGAAACATAGAGCGCTCTCTCCGAACAGAGGAGCACACCGCGGCCCTCGCAGCAGAAGCGCAAAGCAGCCTCTCAAGGCAATCAACCCGTTCGGCGCTTCAAAGCCCGGACACCTTCAAGCGCGCTCGGGGCAATCGGCAAATAGACCGCCTGGCGCGATCTGAGCTCCCGTAGCAATACGGCGGCCACCCCAATCCCAGCCCAACGACGAAACTCGTGTCACGCGTACATAATTACGCATTAAAAATACCATGGGCACAGGTGGGGAGGGGGGCACAACTGCGGCACGCCCCAAGGCGCGGCCTAAACCGCACTAGGGGCTTCCCGTTTGGTTATTTTTCTTTTTTTCAGGACCTTAATCTCTGGAAACACTGTCCGGCAGCACTATTGCCGAACACATGATGCAGCAACCAAGGAGGCAGACAGCTACGTCATACCACGGAATTCCCAGGTTGATTACAGTAACGAGTGAAATATTCGATTTAATATCATTCCTCAGCTTGCCCTTGGAAGGGACATAGTCCTACTCTTTGCTTATCGCACTATCTATATTACTCTGCTTTAACGCAATTTTTTAATAAACAATGCATTACATCACGACTATTATTGCATTCTTGTTATATATATATATATATATATATATATGTGTGTGTGTGTGTGTGTGTGTGTGTGTTCATTAATGACGCCTTGCAACCGTACACCTTGGTACGGCCAATACACCAGGGGCTTACGTACCCCACAATGCGGTGTGAAAAGTCCGAACACTTTCACAAGTGCGGCACCCCGAACTTATAGCATTATACGCATCAGCTCCGAATCATGTCTTTGGTCAAATGTTGGGTTTGCCCGCCTCCTATGTTTTGGTACCTTACGTTCCGCTCTATCGGCTAAGGTAGCGCTAGGAGAACTACTGCGATTGTGCCCCGGTTCTGCCGGGTTCAGCACCTCAGTAGAGAAAGCTAAAACTGACTGTCATGATAAGGCGAGAGACTGGTCACTGTTCGGCGAGGTTTTCAAGTCCCTAAAGACTTATGCCGCTTAGAGCGAGGGGCCGGCCCTGTCCGGCTTAAAGGCGTGTATCGCGCCCCGAATTCGGCCTTCCGAATACCTGGGGCTTCGCCGAAATTTAAAATTATAGAATTCTATGGCTAAGTGAGAGTGATAAAGCATTATTAGTCCGGTTGCCTTGTTCGCTGTGCTGAGCACCTCCCTCGAAGGACCCAAACATGGGAACAAGAGTGCTCAGGTTTATCCCGAACACCTCAGCACTCGTGGCATGGGGGCAGAAGCCGAGGACTAGCCATCTCTCAGATTGGATAAACAGCCAAACAGAAGGTAATATTTTAAATTCAAACAAGCGTTGCATAACGCATATGAAACAAGTTTTCATAAATACAGGATAAAACGAGCAAGTCTCATTCAAATATTACATCTTTTGAACACTCATCCGCGATGAGACGGGCACCCGGCAGAACACCCTCGTAGTACATCTCGGGGTGGCGGTGCTCCTTGCCCTCCGGTGGCCCCTCCTTGATCAGCTTCACGGCATATAGCTTGACCCACTGCAATTTCACACGGGCGAAAGCCCGGCGTGCACCTTCAATGCAGACAGATCGCTTGACAACCTCCAGCCGCGGGCAGGCATCCACAAGCCGCCTCACCAGGCCAAAGAAGCTGTTCGGAAGGGTGTCGTCAGGCCACAGCCGGACTATAAAGCTCTTCATGGCCCGATCGGCCGCCTTATGTAGCTCGACCATCTGCTTCAACTGGTCGCTCATTGGCACCCGGGTGTTCAGCCTCAGCATACTGAGACCAGAACAGCTTCTCCGTTGAGCTTCCATCCTCGGCCTGGTAAAATTGTGCGGCATCGGACACGCTGCGGGGCAAATCTGCGAATGCTCCTAGAGACCTCCAGATTCGGGTAAGTAATCGGTAATTTACTTTTACATGCTTGCTTTGCATATAGAAAGCCTTACCCGCCGCTATCTTCTTCATCGTGTCGACCTGTTGGAGAGCCTTTTGGGCTTCGGCCTTGGCACTTTTTGCGCTCTTGAGGGCCGCGACAAGCTCAGACTCCCGCATCTTTGAGTCGAGCTCCAATGCCTCGTGCTTCGCCACGAGAGCCTGGAGCACTTACTGCACCTCGCCCACCCGAGCCTCGTGCTTCTCTTGCTCGGCGCGCTCCTTGGCCGCTTTATCTTCGGCGTTGGTTAGCGCTTGCTTCAGGGTCGCCACCTCGGTCGTGGCCCCTGGCAAATATACGATGATCCTGTCATTTTGCAATCGCATCTTCTTTTATATATACATATCTATAGACAGGGTATTACTTACCCTTGTTCTCCTCGAGCTGCCTCTTCGCAAGGCCGAGCTCTTTCCTGGACCCCTCGAGGTCCTGCTTCAGTACGGCGACCTCCGCAGTCAGTGCGGCGGATGCCAGCAGCGAAGCCTGCATATGCATATTGACACACTTATATTAGACTCCTGTGATATTATTTGATCCTTTGTTCAGCTTTTCTTTGTGAACACCGAACAAAGCATCAGGGGCTACTGTCTATGTGGTAATATTTCTACTACATTTTAAAACACTTACATCAAAGCCTGTTAGAAGGCTGGCACAGGCTTCTATCAATCCTCTCTTGGCGGACTAAACCTTCTAGATCACCGCACTCATGATAGTGCGGTGCTCCTCATCGATGGAAGCGCTGCGAAGCGCTTCCAGCAGATTGTCCGGCGCCTCTAGATGGACAGAGGTCACCGGCACAGGCGTCTTGCCCCTCTTAGAAGGAGGCCGCCTGCCCGAGCCCGGAACCGCTGGAGGGTCCGGCGCGGTGTTCGGCTGAGGGCCAAACTCGGAGCTCTCAGGGGCCCCGTCCCCTCGGCTCCCGGAGTCCGGAAGGCCACCTTGAGGCGCCTCCAGGACTGTCTCCCCTCGACTTGGTGCCTCTTGAGACAGCACCTTGGCGTCGTCAGCAGGATGATGGGAGGTGGCGGTCGGGACTGGATCGCTATCCATGTCCGACGAGCCCAGGGAGCCGTCCGATGATACATCGATACTGGCTTGTGGCGGCCTGTATAATTACGTTCGGCGTTAGGAAAAATAGTGCGACAAAGGAATTTTATGAGTTACTCTGGTATCCGAATACTTACGATCTCCCCGGGGGCTTGACCCGGGGCAACCACTCGTCTTCGCCCTCGTCGGCGGCGGTGGAACTGTCCGGAAGGAGAGTCCTCCCCTTCTTGGACCCTTCGGCCTCCCCAGTTGGGGCGGCCTTCCTTTTCTTGTCTCCCCCGCCTGGAGGGGGAGCATCTTCTTCTTCCTCCTCGTCTTCGGGGGAGGAGTGTGCCGCAGAGTTATCGGACGATGAGTCCGATAACACCTGGCGCCGAGAACTCTTTCGAGTTCCCTTGGCCTTCTTGGTCTTCTCCGGCACCTTGTAAGGAGCTGAAGTCAGCATCTCCGTCAGGAGAGCGCCCGCAGTATCTTCGGGCAAAGGGGCTGGGCAGTTAATCTGCCCCGACATCTCCACCCAGTCCTGTCAAAGGCATGGAGATTAGACCCTGCACATAATTAAGCTAGGGAAAATAAATGTCCTACGGGACGTACTGAACTCACCGAACGCGCTAGGCGCTTTGCGCTTAGTCCACAGTCCTCGGCGAGAGAAGGAGGGACCTCGGCGCCCTTGAACAACACCTTGCAGATGTCCTTGTGCGTCGTATCAAAGAGCTCGCTCAGAGTCTGGTGCCGGGCCGGGTCGAACTCCCACAAGGTAAAATCCCATTGTTGACATGGGAGGATCCGGCGGATGAGCATAACTTGGACTATGTTGACAAGCTTGAGCTTCTTGCTCGCCATACTCCGGATACATTTCTGGAGTCCATCCAGCTCCACCGACGAACCCCGCGACAAGCCCTTCTCTTTCCAGGAAGTGAGCCGTGTAGGGAATCCGGATCGAAACTCGGGGGCTGCCACCCATTTGGCGTCGCGCGTCTCAGTGATGTAGAACCATGTCGATTGCCATCCCTTTATTGTCTCCACGAAGGAGCCTTCGAGCCATATAATGTTGAGCATCTTGCCCACCATGGCTCCGCCACATTATTCTTGTTGGCCTCGTACCACCTTCGGCTTGATATTGAAGGTCTTTAACCACAGGCCAAAGTGGGGCTGGATGTGGAGGAAAGCCTCACACATGACGACAAACGCCGAAATGTTAAGGATAAAGTTCGGGGCCAGATCATGAAAGTCCAGCCCATAGTAGAACACGAGACCACAGACGAATGGATGGAGGGCAAACCCTAGTCCGCGGAGGAAGTGGTGAAGGAAAACTACCCTCTCGTGAGGTTCCGGGGTAGGGACGATCTGCCCCGCAGCGGGCAGCCGATGCGCGATGTTTGCGGCTAAGTATCCGGCTCCGCGCAGCTTCTTGATGTCTCCCTCCGTGACAGAGGAGACCATCCACCTGCCTCCCACTCTGGACATGGTTGGAGAAGGTTGAGGTGGGAAGTGCGGACTTGGGCGCTAGAGCTCGAGTGTGCGAAAACGGATGAGTAAATGAGGAAGGCGTGGATAGAAAGGTGAATCCTTATCCCTTTATATGGGCGGACGAAGCTAAGCGTCCCCACTTGCCTGGTAAAACTCGCTTATCCCCCAAGCGCCGTAATTGATGGCGCGGTTGGGTTACCCACGCCCATATTGATGAGAATCCCGTAATAAGGGGACATGATCTCTGCTTTGACGAGACGTGTCGAAAAACTGCCTCGCGTTATGTGCGGGGCTGGTTAAAGGAAATAGTTCGAATAATCACCGGGCCATGACATAACGTCATGCTGCCAAAACAAGCCTGCAAATTGGATCTGCGAAAATATTATTCTCTCTACGGTGGTATGTGGAACTTATTTTGCAGGGTCGGACACTATCCTTGTATTCAAATTCTTCTGTGATGTATTCGGAGAAGGAACCCGCCTCGCAATGCCGAAGACAATACTTTGCGCCGGACTCATCGTCATTGAAGCCTGGTTCAGGGGCTACTGAGGGAGTCCTGGATTAGGGTGTCTCGGACAACTGGACTATCTCCATTGGCCAGACTGTTAGACTATGAAGATACAAGATTGAAGACTTCGTCTCATGTCCGGATGGGACTCTACTTAGCGTGTAAGGCAAGCTAGGCAATACAGATATGGATATCTCCTCCTTTGTAACCGACCTTGTGGCTATTAATGGGCATGGCAATCCCTACTCACTCACATTGATATCTATTAATGGGCATCTCCATAGCCCGTTGATACGCCTAGTTGATGTGAGACTATCTTCTCCCTTTTTGTCTTCTCCACAACCACCATTCTATTCCACATATAGTGCTATGTCCATGGCTCACACTCATGTATTGCGTGAAGATTGAAAAATTTTGAGAACACCAAAAGTATGAAACAATTGCTTGGCTTGTCATTGGGGTTGTGCATGATTTAAATACTTTGTTGGTGAAGATGGAGCATAGCCAGACTATATGATTTTGTAGGGATAACTTTCTTTGGCCATGTTATTTTGAGAAGACATAATTGCTTAGTTAGTATGCTTGAAGTATTATTATTTCAATGTTAATATTAAACTTTTATCTTGAATCTTTCGGATCTGAATATTCATGCCACAATTAAGAAGAATTACATTGAAATGATGCATAGTAGCATTCCACATCAAAAATTATGTTTTTATCATTTACCTACTCGAGGACGAGCAGGAATTAAGCTTGGGGATGCTTGATACGTCTCCAACGTATTTATAATTTTTGATTGCTCCATGCTATATTATCTACTGTTTTGGGCATTATTGGGCTTTATTATACACTTTTATATTATTTTTGGGACTAACCTATTAAACGGATTGAAACCTTCGGGAACGTGATTTTTGGAACGAACATGATCCAGAGGACTTGGACCCTATGTCAAGACATCAACCAGGAAGGCACGAGGTAGGGGGCACACCTACCCCCCAGGCACGCCCTCCACCCTCGTGGGGCCCACGTTGCTCCACCGACATACTCCTTCCTCCTATATATACCTACATAGCCCCAAACTACCAGATCTGGAGCCAAAACCCTAATTCCAGCGCCGTAACTTTCTGTATCCACGAGATCCCATCTTGGGGCCTTTTCCGGAGCTCCACTGGAGGGGGCATCGATCATGGAGGGCTTCTACATCAACACCATATCCTCTCTTATGAAGTGCGAGTAGTTTACTTCAGACCTTCGGGTCCATAGTTATTAGCTAGATGGCTTCTTCTCTCTTTTTGGATCTCAACACAAAGTTCTCCCCCTCTCTTGTGGAGATCTATTCGATGTAATCTTCTTTTGCGGTGTGTTTGTTGAGACCGATGAATTATGGGTTTATGATCAAGTTTATCTATGAACAATATTTGAATCTTCTTTGAATTCTTTTATGTATGATTGGTTATCTTTGCAAGTCTCTTCGAATTATCAGTTTGGTTTGGCCTACTAGATTGATCTTTCTTGCAATGGGAGAAGTGCTTAGCTTTGGGTTCAATCTTGCGGTGTCCTTTCCCAGTGACAGTAGGGGAAGCAAGGCACGTATTGTATTGTTGCCATCGAGGATAACAAGATGGGGTTTATTTCATATTGCATGAGTTTATCCCTCTACATCATGACATCTTGCTTAAAGCGTTACTCTATTCTCTTGAACTTAATACTCTAGATGCATGCTGGATAGCGGTCGATGTGTGGAGTAATAGTAGTAGATGCAGGCAGGAGTCGGTCTACTTGTCTTGGACGTGATGCCTATATACATGATCATACCTAGATATTCTCATAACACTGCTCAATTCTGTCAATTGCTCAACAATAATTTGTTCACCCACCGTAATACTTATGCTCTTGAGAGAAGCCACTAGTGAAACCTATGGCCCCCGGGTCTATTTTCAATTATATTAATCTTCCATCAACAAGCTATTTCCTTTTCCGTTTATTTTGCTTTCTTTACTTTGCATCTTTATCATAAAAATACCAAAAATATTATCTTATCATATCTATCAGATCTCACTTTCATAAGTGACCGTGAAGGGATTGACAACCCCTTTATTGCATTGGTTGCGAGGATTTTATTTGTTTGTGTAGGTGCGAGGGACTTGCGCGTGACCTCCTACTGGATTGATACCTTGGTTCTCAAAAACTGAGGGAAATACTTATGCTTCTTTGCTGCATCACCCTTTCCTCTTCAAGGGAAAACCAACGCCGTGCTCAATAGGTAGCAGCATATCATTTCCACAATTTATATTGAGCAATATAAGCCATAGAAACTAGAAACAAGCAAACTATGCATTGAAAACAGAATCTGTCAAAAACAGAAATGTCTGTAATGATCTGTACTCCAACCATACTTCTGCTACTCCAAAAATTCTGAAAAATTAGGGAAGCCTGATAATTTTGTCTATTAATCTTCTGCAAAAAGAATCAACATTTTATCACGCTTCTGTTAAAAATGAGAACTATTTTTCTGAGCGCAAAATTCGTGTTTTCCAGCAAGATCAAATCAACTATCACTATAGACCATCCAAAGGCTTTACTTGGCACTTTATTGAAACAAAAGCAATACAACATGATCAATATAGTAGCATAATCATGTGAACACACAAAAACAGTAGGTAAAAGTGTTGGATTGTCTTCCAACAAGCGCTTTTCTTTTATGCCTTTTTAGCTAGGCATGATGATTCAATGATGCTCGCATAAAAGATAAGAATTGAAACATGAAGAGAGCATCATGAAGCAAATTACTAGCACATTTTAGGTCTAACCCACTTCCTATGCATAGGGATTTTTGAGCAAACAACTTATGGGAACAAGAATCAACTAGCATAGGAAGGCAAAACAAGTGCAACTTCAAAACAATCAACACATAGAGAAGAAACTTGATACTATTGAGATATGTAAGAGCATAAGTTCCTTACTCATAATAATCTTAAGAAACATCATGAATGGATTCGACAATATAACTATCACATAAAACACTCTTTTCATGATTCACCACTACCTCTTTGGCATGTGTTGGTTTACCCTTGAAGAGGAAAGGGTGATGCAGCAAAGTAGCATAAGTATTTCCCTCAGATTTTAGAACCAAGGTATCAATCCAGTAGGAGACAACGCACAAGTCACCTAGTACCTGCACAAACAATCAAGAACCTTGTAACCAACGTGATAAAGGGGTTGCCAATCCCTTCAAGGTCACTCGCAAAAGTGAGATCTGATAAAGATAGCACAGTAATATTTTTGGTATTTTTGTTGTATAGATTGGAAAGTAAAAATTGCAAAATAGTAAACGAGATATGATGTAAATAAAAGAGATCCAATATGATAAGAAACAGACCCAGGGCCATAGGTTTCACTAGTGGCTTCTCTCAAGATAGCATGTATTACGGTGGGTGAATAAATTACTACCGACCAATTGATAGAAAAGCGCATAGTTATGAAGACATCTAAGGCAATGATCATGAATATAGGCATCACGTCCATGTCATGTAGATCAAAATGATTCTGCATCTACTACTATTACTCCACACATCGACCGCTATCCAGCATGCATCTAGAGTATCAAGTTCATAAGAACAGAGTAACGCTTTAAGCAAGATGACATGATGTAGAGGGATAAACTCAAGCAATATGATATAAACCCCATGTTTTTATCCTCGATGGCAACAATACAATACAATACATGCCTTGCTGCCCCTACTGTCACTGGGAAAGGACACCACAAGATTGTACCCAAATCTAAGCACTTCTCTCATTGCAAGAAAGATAAATCTAGTAGGCCAAACTAAACCGATAATTCGAAGAGACTTGCAAAGATATCAAATCATGCATATAAGAATTCAGAGAAGAACCAAATAATATTAATAGATAATCAAGTTCATAAATCCACAATTCATCGGATCTCAGCAAACACACCGCAAAAGTGTATTACATTGAATAGATCTCCAAGAACATCGAGGAGAACTTTGGGTTGAAGATCAAAGGGAGAGAAAAATCCATCTAGCTAATAACTATGGACCCGAAGGTCTATGGTAAACTACTCACGCTTCTTTGGAAAGGCCATGGTGTTGATGTAGAAGCCCTCCGTGATCGATTCCCCTTCCGGCAGATCGCTGAAAAAGCCCCCAAGATGGGACCTCACGAGTACAGAAGGTTGCGGCGGTGGAAAAGTGGTTTCGTGGCTCCCCCTGATGTTTCTAGGGTATAAGAGTATATATAGGCGAAAGAAGTACGTCGGCAGAGCTAAGAGGGGCCCATGAGGGTGGGGGCGCGCCTACCCCCCTGGGTGCGCCCTCCTGCCTCGTGGCCGCCTCGGGAATTGCAGACTTCAACTCCAACTCTTCTAGATTGCTTTTGGTCCAAGAAAGATCATCACAAAGGTTTCATTCCATTTGGTATTCCTTTCCTGCGAAACTCTAAATAGGCAAAAAACAGAAACTGGCACTGGGCCTCCGGTTAATAGGTTAGTCCCAAAAATAATACAAAAGAGCATATTAAAGCCCATAGAACATCCAAAACGGATAATATGATAGCATGGAACAATAAAAAAAATTATAGATACGTTGGAGACGTATCAAGCATCCCCAAGCTTAATTCATGCTCGTCCTCGAGTAGGTAAATGATAAAAACAGAATTTTTGATGTGGAATGCTACCTAACATATTTATCAATGTGATTTTCTTTACTGTGGCGTGAATGTTCAGATCCGAAAGATTCAAGACAAAAGTTTAATATTGACATAAAAATAATAATACTTCAAGCATACTAACAAAGTAATTATGTCTTCTCAAAATAACATGTCCAAAGAAAGTTCATCCCTACAAAATCATATACTTTGGTTATGCTCCATCTTCGTCACACAAAATATTCAAATCATGCACAACCCCGATGACAAGCGAAGCAATTGTTTCATACTTTAGTATTCTCAAACTTTTTTAACTTTCACGCAATACATGAGCGTGAGCCATGGACATAGCACTCTAGGTGGATTAGAGTGGTGGTTGTGGAGAAGACAAAAAGGAGGAAGATGGTCTCACATCAACTAGGCGTATCAATTGGATATGGAGATGCCCATCAATAGATATCAATGTGAGTGAGTAGGGATTGGCATGCAACGGATGCACAAGAGCTATAAATGTATGAAAGCTCTTCAAAAGAAACTAAGTGGGTGTGCATCCAACTTGCTTGCTCACAAAGACCTAGGGCATTTGAGGAAGCCCATCGTTGGAATATACAAGCAAAGTTCTATAATGAAAATTTCCCACTAGTATATGAAAGTGACAAAATAAGAGACTCTCTATCATGAAGATCATGGTGCTACTTTGAAGCACAACTGTGGAAAAAGGATAGTAGCAGGGTCCCTTCTCTATTTTTCTCTCTTTTTTTGTTTGGCTTCTTTGGCCTCTTTTTCTCTTTTTTCCTCACATGGGACAATGCTCTAATAATGACGATCATCACACTTCTATTTATTTACAACTCGATACTTAGAACAAAAATATGACTCTATATGCGTTCCTCCGGCGGTGTACCGGGATGTGCGATGAATCAAGAGTGACATGTATGAAAAAATTGTGAATGGTGGCTTTGCCACAAATAAGATGTCAACTACATGATCATGCAAGGCAATCTGACAATGATGGAGCATGTCATAATAAACGGAACGGTGGAAGGTTGCATGGCAATATATCTCGGAATGGCTATGGAAATGCCATAATAGGTAGGTATGGTGGCTGTTTTGAGGAAGGTAAATGGTGGGTTTATGGTACTGGCGAAAGTTGCACGATATTTGAGAGGCTAGCAATGGTGGAAGGGTGAGAGTGCGTATAATCCATGGACTCAATAGTAGTCATAAAGAACTCACATACTTATTGCAAAAATCTACAAGTCATCAAAAACCAAGCACTATGCGCATGATCCTAGGGGGGTAGATTGGTAGGAAAGACCACCGCTCGTCCCCGACCACCACTCATAAGGTAGACAATCAAAGAAATACCTCATGCTTCAAATTTGTTACACAACGGTTAACATACGTGCATGCTACGGGACTTACAAGCCTCAACACAAGTATTTCTCAAATTCACAATTAATTTACTAGCATGACTCTAATATCACCATCCTCATGTCTTAAAACAACCATCAAGCATCAAACTTCTCATAGTATTCAACACACTTTATATGAAAGTTTTTATTATACCCATCTTGGATGCCCATCATATTAGGACTAGTTTTATAGCCACAGAAAATTACCATGCTGTTCTAAAAGACTCTCAAAATAATATAAGTGAAGCATGAGAGATCAATAATTTTTATAAAATAAAACCATCACCTTGCTCTAAAATGATATAAGTGAAGCACTAGAGCAAAATTATCTAGCTCAAAAGATATAAGTGAAGCACATAGAGTATTCTAATAAATTCCGATTCATGCGTGTCTCTCCCAAAAGGTGTGTACAACAAGGATGATTGTGGTCAACTAAAAATCAAAGACTCAAATCATACAAGACGCTCCAAGCAAAATACATATCATGTGGTGAATAAAAATATAGCCTCAAGTAAAGTGACCGATAGACGAAGACGAAAGAGGGGGTGCCTTCCAGGGCATCCCCAAGCTTAGGCTTTTGGTTATCCTTGAATTTTACCTTGGGGTGACTTGGGCATCCCCAATCTTAGGCTCTTGCCACTCCTTATTCCAAAATCCATCAAATCTTTAACCAAAAACTTGAAAACTTCACAACACAAAACTGAACAGAAAATCTCATGAGCTCCGTTAGTACAAGAAAATAAACCACCACTTTAAGGTACTGTAATGAACCCATTATTTATTTATATTGGTGTTAAACCTACTGTATTCCCCCCGATACTAGCCATATATTCATCAAAATAAGCAAACAACACACGAAAAACAGAATTTGTCAAAACAGAACAATCTGTAGCAATCTGGATGTTTCGGATACTTCTGTAACTCCAATAATTCTCAAAAATTAGGACGACCAGGAAAATTTGTATATTGATCTACTGCACTTGGAATTGGTATTTTATTGCTCTCTGGTAAAAAGTGAAAATTATTTTCGTGAGAGCATACTTTCTGTTTTTATCAGCAAGATCAAACAATAATCACCCAAGAAGATCCTAAAGGCTTTGCTTGACACAAACACTAATTAAAACATAAAAACACAATCATAACAGAGTCTAGAAGAATTATTTATTACTAAACATGAACAAAAAGTAAAGAACAAAAATAAAATTGGGTTGCCTCCCAACAAGCGCTATTGTTCAACGCCCCTAGCTAGGCATAACAACAAGAATTGATCTAAGTATTGCCATCTTTGGTATGCAATCCATAAATGGCTCTCATAATTGATTCATAAAGCAATTTAATTTTCTTCCTAGGAAAGTATTCCATGCCTTTCCTTAACGGAAATTGGAATCTAATATTTCCTTCTCTCATGTCAATAATTGAACCAATCGTTCTAAGGAAAGGTGTACCAAGAATAATAGGACATGTAGGATTGCAATCTTGTAACATCCCAAATTTTCAATTTGGAATGTTATACATAGATCATTCTTGCATATCATATTTTATTGCATTTCGTCTCGTGATCCTCGAAGTCCTAAGCAACTCAAGGACCCTCGGAGAGAGTTGGGGATTTCCCCGGTTTTCAAATTTGATTTTATCAAATTTTGAAACGAGGAGTTTGGTTTTAATTATTTTTCTCTCCGAAAATATTTCATAATAAAATATATGAGGGGAGATAATATGACTTCTCCAAAATAAATGAAATATTTAAGGAAAAATATTAAAATCAATATTTGTTTTTATTTGGATTTTATTTGCAGTTTTGTTTGCAATAGAAAAATTGCACGTTTTCAAAATAGCATTTTAGGGCCAGGAAAATGTTCATCTCGTTATAAATATTTCATTTAGACGGTGAAAATTTGTTTTGGCATTTTTAGATTTTTATTTTATTTTCTAGGATTTTTTTGTTCGGCGGAATTATATAAAAAAAAGTGTGCGCGTGGCTAACTGGGCCAAAGCCCAGCCGCCGGCCCGAACCCTCCCGCGCGCCGTCTCCTCTCCAGGAGACCAGCCGTGCCGCACCGCCGCCGACTCGGAGAGTCCGAGCCGGACTCCCCTCCCCGCCGCCTCTTGCCCCCTCCCCTTATATACCCCCGCCCCCGGCCACCACCACCCGACCACCGCCACCCCGCCTCGCCTGCTGCCGCGCCTCGCCTCGCCGTCGCTGCCATGACTCACCGGACCGACGAGGTAGTCGCTGGTTTAAAAAAAAAGAAAACTGATCCGGTTTTTTTAAAGAAAAACCTAGTTCGTTTTTTTTCTCGGTTCGCCGGTTTTTCCTGGTTTTTATTTTTAGCGGACGTTCGTCCGTACGTTCATTTTAACGCATGGTTTTTGCTTGTTAGTTACAGATAACGATCGCTCATTCATTAGCCTGTTCGTCAGTTTTCTTTTATCGGATTTTTCCGCGATTATTTCTGATCGCGATTTCTGATCCAATTTTCGTTCTAGTCTATCTTTTCGCTCGTTAGTCGGAATCAGGCGATTCAAGCACCTAGATCTTCGTCTTGAGACCCTCTTTTTGTTTAACCAACTTGAACAAGCTTTTGCTACTGTAAAATTTGACCTAGGTCCAGATTAGTAAATGGATCTTGTGTCTTTCGCCGTTTGAGTTTCGTTGCCCCATTCGATTTGATTCTTTTTGCAAACCGGAGTTCTTAAGTTGAACTTTCTGGTTAGACCTTCTTATTTGAGTTTTACCCATGCTTCTTTGCTTGATTTCTTATGTATGCTATTGTTTGTTTGTGGTAGAATTCTCAGAGTGCGAAGCGTGTTATTTGGAGTCCCTAGGTTTCGCGGATCGTCAGCAAGGCAAGTAACACTTTGATCATACCCCTTTATCACCCAATTTTTATGCATTAGTTCCAATCCTCAAACATTTCATGGTTAGGATGTTATTAACATGTGGGTTGGGAAGTAGTTGATGAGGTAGAACCTATTGCCATGTTACATTCAAACCCTTGGGAATTACTTCTACATGTTGCTTATATTGTTATGCTATGCTCGTAGATGTGGTTTGGGTGAGTGAAATCCATGACAGATGTGATATTGTTAATTAATGGTTCAACTTAAGGTGGCAACTTAAATACACATCTGGGTGGATTGAGGCACCTGGAGTACCTAGTGTTGCCTGTATTTTTGGAAATCCCGGAGTACCCGTGTGATCTTCCTATGGACCGCCACCCAGGCTCAAAGGGAACTGAGATGATTCATGCTAGAAACTTCCGTGTGCAGCCACAAGCTATTATGGGCTCTAGCATAGTTGAGTAAGTTACGTGAAGCTCTTGAAGAGGTGGATCAGGAGGTAGTGGGGTGTAGGTTTGGTATGGTCTGCCCGGAGTAGAGAGTTAATGTTTCTAAAAGACTATGTCTCGGTCATCCGTTTCTCAAACACCATGTAGTGCGAGAAATCCAACAGAGGAGATCGAGCCTTGTGGGGAAAAGTGCGCAAACCTCTTCAGAGTGTACAAACTAATCATGGTTAGCCGTGTCCCCGGTTATGGACATCTTGAGTATCTAGTACTTGGAGTATCTTAAGTATCTCATCACTCTAAATTAATATTGTTGGGTTGATAATTACTTTAATTGGGATTGAGTTGGAGGAACCTTCTCAATGATGTTTCAACTACCATGATAGTTAAATTAAAATCTATTCCTTTGTTGTAGGGAAAAATTGGCTTTTCGCAAAACTGTAACCATAGAGCTTTCCACCAGCCAAATATGCATGTAGTGATAGCATTATTCTGTTCTTGCTCTACAATGTTACTTTGCCAGCATATTCCATGCGCTGACCCGTTTTCGGGCTGCAACGTATTATGTTGCAGACTTTTTTCAGATGAGGAGTAAGGTTCATTAGGTCGTTGCCGTGCAGCTCAGCTATGCCGTTGGAGTTGATGGACTCACTTTATCTTCCAAGCCTTCCGTTGTTGTCGTTTTAGATGGCCTTAAGCCATATTTATTGTAATAAGTTCTCTTTGGAGACATCGATGTAATAAGTGTGTGATTGCTACTCTGTTATAAATCCTCGAGTACTGTGTGTGTTAGCATTACCGATCCAGGGATGACACTGAGGCACAGAGACTTTACCGTTTGAGGTCGGGTCGCTACAAGATGGTATCAGAGCACACGCTGAGTGTAGGACACGACCACTAAGCTAGAAGCCATAGATCACTACTCTCTTCTCATTTCTGACTCCTCTCCATTTTCTACTCTTTAGGATGGCGGATGCAAGGAACAAGTTTGCACAACCGGATGAAGAAGCACCTTTTGGATGACACTTGAAGGAAGTCACTAGGTACCTGAACATAGGAATACCAAGCTTCACCGGGACCTACAACGCCACTTTACCAAAAGAGGAGCGATGGATGATTCAAGTTCAAGTTCCAGGAAGAACCTTCACGCCAGTCACTAAACCCATAGAGTTTTCCTTTGATGCACCAACCTGGAGTTTAGGAAAGAGTATGGCAGCTCACATCACCATGGGACGCATTGGAGAAGTTTACCAAAAGGAGCTTAAGGATACTATCTACTAGATCTGTGGGTGCCGAGATGAGCAATGGGAGATGATCAACACCAGGAAGGATAGATCAATTGCAGCCTTCATCCAGGAACTAAACCAGCACATTCGACGCTAGGAGAATCAGATGTGCGCAAGAATGATAGATCTAAAGAAGGCGATGACTAGGATCATGGAACTGGAGGAATAACTCAAGGTTAGACGTGAAGATTATGAGGAGGAAATCGTCATACTAGTGGAGAAGAATGACGACCTGATTAAGAAGATCGGAATATTCATGGGAGACCCCACACCAGTAGAAGAAGACGAAGAACCCAAGGAGATTCGCCCAGAGGACTACATCATCATCGACGACACCGACTCCGACCTTAGCGATGATGACTTTGAAGATGAAGCTGGAGCAGATATCACGGAGTCTTCAACCGAGGAATATTTTTAGTAGACCACCACATCAGTAGTAGTATTCCACCATGTAAATAGAGTAGTCCGAGCACTTCTTTTGCGATAGTTCTAGACCAATTGTATGCCCTTGCTTGATTGATTGAGTGAAATGATTGTGTTTATCTCATGTGCATATGGGTAGTACTTTCTCATTAGACCTCATTCTATTCTAATCTCTCCCCTCTAAACCCATCAGATGCCTCCGAGACGTGACCCCGGATTTGCTTTCCCACCGGAGCTCACTCAGTTGATCCAGCAACAGAATACCCTGATGCAGTTGTTAGTTCAGAACCAAGGCAACAACAACAACAATCCACCACCACCACCAGTTGACAACTTAGCCCATTTTCTGAGGTTGCAGCCACCGGTGTTTTCCAGTAGCACCGAGCCTATAGTAGCAGATGATTGGCTCCGTAGGATTGGAAGGGAGTTAACCACTGAAGGATGTACTAATGCCGAGAAGGTGCATTTTGCCGCACATCAGTTGGATGGACCAGCAGCATCATGGTGGGAGAATTACGCTGTCACCTACCCTATAGCCACGGTGACATGGGACCAGTTTCAGCAAGCCTTCCGTACAGCCCATGTCTCCACCGGAGCGATGAATATGAAGAAGCATGAGTTTCGCAACTTACGCCAAGGGAATCATACTGTGGCTCAGTACGCGGATGAGTTTAGCAAGTTATCTCGCTATGCCCCTGATGATGTGGACACAGATGCCACAAAGCAGGAGAAGTTTATGGAAGGGTTAAATGATGAGATGAGTATACAGTTGATGGTGGCAACATTCAACAACTACCAGGAGTTGGTAGATAAGGCTCTTATGATTGAAGGTAAGCAACAGAAGATTGAGAGCCGTAAGAGGAAGTATGGACAAGGGAGGTATAACTGAGGAGCTCAGCAGAAGCCTCGCCTAATCCCGAACTCGGGAGGACTTGTTCAGAACCATGGAGGCCACACCCATAATGGAGGAAGTAACCATAATCATACTGACCCAAGGAATGGGAATGGAGCAAGCAACAATCAGAACCGCCCCAATCTAGCCACACCTACCAAGAGAGACCTAAGCCATGTTACTTGTTTCAAGTGCGGGAAGACTGGACACTATGCCACGTAGTGCCCTGAAGGGAAGAATGGAAACGGAAATGGGAGCGCTGGGAAGAAGCCCAATCCATTCAACAAAGGACAAGTGAACCACGTTAACGTGGAGGAGGTTGAAGAGCAGCCAGACATGGTTATAGGTAAGTTTTTGGTTAAGTCATTTGCCGCTCTTGTTCTTTTTGATACTGGTGCATCGCATTCATACATATCAAGGGAATTCGTGGATAAGTTTAAACTACCGACCCAAACCCTTAGGACCCTTTGCTAGTAAGCTCACCTGGAGCAGAGTATATGGCTAGTCGATGGTGTGACGAGATACCCTTAACCATTGGCCACCATGTTTTTCCGTCCGACCTAATTATCTTGGAGTCACAAGGATTGGATGTGATATTAGGAATGGACTGGATGTCAAAGTTGGGAGGAAGCATTGACTATGTTAGTAAGTCAATTTGTCTCACCACCCCGGAGGGAAAAAGGATCAAGTATATATCTAGGCATGCGCCAAGAAGTAGCCAAGTAAATACCCTCACGGGAGTTGTGCAGGAGGAAGTGCCTGTAGTAAAGGATTACCCGGATGTTTTCCCAGAAGAGTTACCAGGCATGCCACCGGATCGAGATATCGAGTTTTTGATAGAGCTATTGTCAGGCACAGGGCCAATATCCAAGAGACCCTATCAGATGCCCGTGAATGATCTGGAGGAGATTAAGAAATAGATCAAGGAGTTATTGGAGAAAGGTTACATTCGACGGAGTTCATCACCATGGGGAGCCCCAGTGCTTTTGGTTGAGAAGAAGGATAAGTCCCTAAGGATGGTTGTTGATTATCGAGCCTTGAATGAAGTGACGATTAAGAACAAGTACCCATTGCCAATGATCAATGATATGTTTGACCAGATGCAAGGAGCTAAGGTGTTTTCGAAGATCGATCTGCGATCAGGATACCATCAGTTGAAGATACGAGAGAAGGATATACCAAAGATAGCCTTCACCACATGGTACGGGTTATACGAATATACGGTCTTGTCGTTTGGACTGACTAACGCCCCTACCTATTTCATGATCATGATGAACAAGGTGTTCATGGAATATTTGGATAAGTTTGTAGTGGTGTTCATTGATGATATAATGGTATATTTGAAGAATGAAGAGGAACACAAGGAGCATTTGCGTTTAGTTCTCGAGAAACTCAGGGAACATCAGTTGTATGCCAAGGTCAGCAAATGCGAGTTTTGGTTGAAGGAAGTCGGGTTCCTTGGACATGTTATATCAGGAGAAGGTATAGCAGTAGATCCCACCAAGGTTCAGTCAGTCACTGAATGGTTGGCACCCACTTCAGTTAGTGAGATCCGCAGTTTTCTTGGACTCGCAGGATACTATCACAAATTCATTGTCAATTTTTCCAAGATCGCGAAGCCAATGACAGAATTATTGAAGAAGGATACCAAGTTTAAATGGACGGAAGATTGTGAGGCAAGTTTCCAGGAGCTGAAGAAATGTTTGACTACAACCCTAGTGCTGACACTGCCAGATATACGTAAGGATTTTCAAGTGTATTGCGACGCCTCTCGCTTAGGACTTGGAAGCGTGCTTATGCAAGACGGAAGAGTTGTTTCGTATGCCTCATGACAACTGAAACCGCAAGAGTTGAATTATGCCACGCATGATTTGGAGTTAGCAGCCGTAGTGCATGCATTGAAGACTTCGAGGCACTACCTTATTGGAAACCATTGTGATGTGTACACGGATCATAAGAGTTTGAAGTACATCTTCACCCAGAAGGAACTGAACCTTAGGCAGAGGAGATGGTTGGAGCTCATAAAGGATTATGACGTGAAGCTGCACTATCATCCAGGACAGGCCAATGTCGTAGCAGACGCTTTGAGCCGAAAGAGTTATGCTAATACCCTAGACAGCACGGGATTGCCGAAGGAGTTAGCAGAGGATCTCCGGGGACTAGGTTTGGAGATTGTTCCTAGAGGTTTTGTTGCAACAATGGAGGTTCACTCTACATTGTTAGGAAAGATTCGAGAAGCTCAGAAGGAGGACAAAGAGATTGCCGAGATAAAGGAGAAAATGAGCGAAGGAAAGGCCAAAGGTTTTCGTGAGGATGAGCACGACACCTTATGGTTTGAGGACCGTGTTTATGTGCCCAATAACACAGAGATCAGGAAATTAATACTTCAGGAGGCTCATGACTCACCATACTCGATACACCCCGGAAACACCAAGATGTTTTTGGATTTGAAGGAACATTTCTGGTGGACAGGGATGAAGAAGGATATCGCCGAGTATGTAGCCGTATGTGATGTATGTCAGAGAGTGAAGGTAGAGCATCAAAAGCCGGCAGGATTGTTACAGCCTATGCCGATACCCAAATAGAAGTGGGATAAACTTGGCATGGATTTTATCACCGGATTGCCCGGGACCAAATCAGGATATGATTCTATTTGGGTAGTAGTTGACCGTTTGACCAAAGTGGCACACTTTATCCCAGTGAAAACAACTTATACTAGTGCAAAGTTGGCCAAGATATATATGACCAGGATCATATGTCTGCACGGAGTTCCGAGGACCATCGTATTGGATGGAGGGACGCAGTTTACCTCAAAGTTTTGGCATCAGTTACACCAGACCTTGGGAACGAGATTAGAGTTCAGTACCGCATTTCACCCGCAAACGGATGGACAGACCGAGAGAGTCAACCAGATTCTGGAGGACATGTTGAGAGCCTGTGCGCTAGATTATGGATCTAGTTGGGATGACAATCTGCCTTACGCAAAGTTCTCATACAACAATAGTTACCAAGCCAGTTTGAAGATGGCACCGTTCGAAGCCCTGTATGGACGAAGGTGCAGAACATCGTTAATGTGGGATGAAGTTGGAGACCGACAGTTGTTTGGACCAGACTTGATCAAAGAGTCTGAGGAGAAGGTTAAACTGATTCAAGATAGACTGATGATAGCTCAGTCCAAACAGAAAAGTTATGCAGATTCGAAACGCAAGGAGGTAACCTATGAAATTGGAGATAGAGCATACCTGCGAGTATCACCCTTGCGAGGAGTGAAACATTTTGGAGTTAAGGGATAGTTAGCCCTGAGATTTGTAGGACCATATCGTGTTTTGGAACGGATGGGAGAAGTTGCCTACAAGCTGGGGTTACCCGAAGGACTGTCAGGAGTTCATGATGTGTCTCATGTTTCCCAGTTGAAGAAGTGCCATGCTGAGATGGCCGACATACCGCTAAGAGATACCGTACCCTTGGAGGCGATTCAGTTGGACAATGACTTGACTTATGAGGAGAAGCCAGTCAAGATTTAGGAGTTTACCAGTCGAGTCACCCGCAGCAAGGTCATTAAGTTTTGCAAAGTTCAGTGGAGCCATCATACCGAGGACGAAGCCACGTGGGAACGAGAGGATGATCTTCGCAAAGACCACCCACACCTACTTTCTAGCCAACCCGAATCTCGAGGGCGAGATTCATCTTAAGGGGGTAGGTTTGTAACATCCCAAATTTTCAATTTGGAATGTTATACATAGATCATTCTTGCATATCATATTTTATTGCATTTCGTCTCGCGATCCTCGAAGTCCTAAGCCACTCAAGGACCCTCGGAGAGAGTTGGGGATTTCCCCGGTTTTCAAATTTGATTTTATCAAATTTTGAAACGAGGAGTTTGGTTTTAATTATTTTTCTCTCCGAGAATATTTCATATTAAAATATATGAGGGGAGATAATATGACTTCTCCAAAATAAATGAAATATTGGAGGAAAAATATTAAAATCAACATTTGTTTTTATTTGGATTTTATTTGCAATTTTGTTTGCAATAGAAAAATTGCACGTTTTCAAAATTGCATTTTCGGGCCAAGAAAATGTTCATCTCGTTCTAAATATTTCATTTAGACGGTGAAAATTTGTTTTTGCATTTTAAGTTTTTTATTTTATTTTCTAGGATTTTTTCTGTTCTACAGAATTATTAAAAAAAGGTGTGCGCGTGCCTAACTGGGCCGAAGCCCAGCCGCCGGCCCGTCCCCTCCTGCGCGCCGTCTCCTCCCAGGAGACCGGCCGCGCCGCGCCGCCACCGACTCGGAGAGTCCGAGCCGGACTCCCCTCCCTGCCGCCTCTTGCCCCCTCCCCAAGGCACCCGCTCCCCTTATATACCCCAGTCCCCCGGCCACCACCAC
>NC_057800.1:612939236-612969798 GCF_018294505.1 Triticum aestivum
CGCCTCGCCCGCTGCCGTGCCTCGCCTCGCCGTCGCCGCCGTGACTCGCCGGACCGACGAGGTAGTCACCGTTTTTAAAAAATAAATAAAACCGATCCGGTTTTTAAAGAAAACCCTAGTTCGTTTTTTTCTCGGTTCGCTGGTTTTTCCCGATTTTTCTTTTTAGCGAACGTTCGTCCGTACGTTCATTTTAACGAATGGTTTTCGCTCGTTAGTTACAGATAACGAACGCTCGTTCGTTAGCCTGTTCGTCAGTTTTCTTTTATCGGATTTTTCCGCGATTATTTCTGATCGCGATTTCTGATCTGATTTTCGTTCTAGTTTATCTTTTCGCTCGTTAGTCCGAATCAGGCGGTTCAAGCGCCTAGATCTTGGTCTCAAGACCCTCTTTTCATTTAACCAACTTGAACAAGCTTTTGCTATTGGAAAATTTGACCTAGGTCCAGATTAGTAAATAGATCTTGTTTCTTTCGCCGTTTGAGTTTCGTTGCTCCGTTCGATTTGATTGTTTTTGCAAACCGGAGTTCTTAAGTTGAACTTTCTGGTTAGACCTTCTTATTTGAGTTTTACCCGTGCTTCTTTGCTTGATTGCTTATGTATGCTACTGTTTGTTTGCGACAGAATTCCCGGAGTGCGATGCGTGTTATTTGGAGTCCCTAGGTTTCGCGGATCGTCAGCAAGGCAAGTAACACTTTGATCATACCCCTTTATCACCCTGTTTTTATGCATTAGTTCCAATCCTCAAACATTGCAGGGTTAGGATGTTATTAACATGTGGGTTGGGAAGTAGTTCATGAGGTAGAACCTATTGCCCTGTTACATTCAAACCCTTGGGAGTTACTTCTACGTGTTGCTTATATTGCTATGCTATGCTCGTAGACATGGTTTGTGTGAGTGAAATCCATGATAGATGTGAGATTGTTAATTAATGGTTCAACTTAAGGTGGCAACTTAAATACACACCTGGGTGGATTGAGGCACCTGGAGTACCTAGTGTTGCCTGTATTTTTGGAAATCCCGGAGTACCCGTGTGATCTTCCTATGGACCGCCACCCAGGCTCAAAGGGAACTGAGATGATTCATGCTAGAAACTTCTGTGTGCAGCCACAAGCTATTATGGGCTCTAGCATAGTTGAGTAAGTTACATGAAGCTCTTGAAGAGGTGGATCAGCAGGTAGTGAGTTGTAGGTTTAGTATGGTCTGCACGGAGTAGAGAGTTAATGTTTCTGAAAGACTGTGTCTCAGTTATCCGTTTCTCAAACACCATGTAGTGCGAGAAATCCAACGAAGGAGATCGAGCCTTGTGGGGAAAAGTGCGCAAACCTCTGCAGAGTGTACAAACTAATCATGGTTAGGCGTGTCCCCGGTTATGGACATCTTGCGTATCTAGTACTTGGAGTATCTTAAGTATCTCATCACTCTAAATTAATATTGTTGGGTTGATAATTACTTTAATTGGGATTGAGTTAGAGGAACCTTCTCAATGATGTTTCAACTACCATGATAGTTAAATTAAAATCTATTCCTTTGTTGTAGGGAAAAATTGGCTTTTCGCAAAACTGTAACAATAGAGCTTTCCACCAGCCAAATATGCATGTAGTGATACATTATTCTGTTCTTGCTCTACGGTGTTACTTTGCCAGCATATTCCATGCGCTGACCCGTTTTCGGGCTGCAGCGTATTATGTTGCAGACTTTTTCAGACGAGGAGTAAGGTTCGTTAGGTCGTTGCCGTGCAGCTCAGCTATGCCGTTGGAGTTGATGGACTCACTTTATCTTCCAAGCCTTCCGTTGTTGCCGTATTAGATGGCCTTAAGCCATATTTATTGTAATAAGTTCTCTTTGGAGACATCGATGTAATAAGTGTGTAATTGCTACTCTGTTATAAAACCTTGAGTACTGTGTGTGTCAGCATTACCGATCCAGGGATGACACTGAGGCACAGAGACTTTACCGTTTGAGGTCGGGTCGCTACAAATCTATATCAAGAACAATGAAATCTATAGGCACATTCAAAAATAAGAACATCATTAATCCTTCCCATAGGTTTCTTAATGGTGGAATCTGCAAGATGCAAATTTAGAGAGCTATCATCAAATTCACGGAAACCTAGCATATCACACAAAGTTTTTGGAATCATGGAAACACTAGCACCCAAATCACACAAAGCATACTTTCATAATATTTAATCTTAATTTTAATAGTAGGTTCCCACTCATCATAAAGTTTTCTAGGGATAGAAACTTCTAGTTCAAGCTTTTCTTCATGGGATTGCATTAAAGCATCAACGGTACGTTTAGTAAAAGCTTTATTTTGATTATAAGCATGAGGAGAATTTAACACGGATTGCAACAAGGAAATAAAATCGATCAAAGAGCAATTGTCATAATTAAATTCCTTGAAATCCAAAATGGTGGGTTCATTGCTATGTAAAGTTTTAACCTCTTCAATCCCACTTTTATTAATTTTTGCATCAAGATCTAAAAACTTTGAATCATTGGGACGTCTTTTAACTAAAGTAGACTCATCTCCAGTCCCATCTTTATCAAGATTCATATTGGAAAACAAATATTTAATAGGAGTTACATCAATCACTTTTAGATCTTCATCATTATTACATGAAAACTAGAAGAACACGCTTTTACAAAGCAATCTTTTTTAGCACGCATCCTAGCGGTTCTTTCTTTGCACTCATCAATGGAAATTCACATGGCTTTGAGAGACTCATTGATGTCATGCTTAGGTGGAATAGATCTAAGTTTAAAAGAATCAACATGAAGAGAAATTCTATTCACGTTCCTAGCCAATTCATCAATCTTAAGCAATTTTTCTTCAACCAAAGCATTGAAATTCTTTTGTGAACCCATAAATTCTTTAACACTAATCTCAAAATCAAAGGGCATCTTATTAAAATTTCCATAAGAGTTGTTGTAGGAATTACCATAATTATTAGAGGAATTACTAGGAAACGGCCTAGAATTAAAATTTCCTCTATACGCGTTGTTACCAAAATTATTCCTACCAACAAAATTCACATCCATAGATTCATTATTATTCCCAATCAAAGTGGACAAAGGCATATCATTAGGATCTGAAGAAACACTTTTATTAGGAAACAATTTCATAAGTTCATCCATCTTTCCTCTAAAAACATTAATCTCTTCAATCGCATGAACCTTTTTACTAGTGGATCTTTTGGTGTGCCATTGAGAATAATTAACCATAATATTGTCTAGGAGTTTAGTGGCTTATCCTAAAGTGATTTCCATAAAAGTGCCTCCACGGCCGAATCTAAAAGATTTCTATAAGCAAAATTCAATCCTGCATAAATTTTTTGTATAATCATCCACAAATTCAAACCATGTGTAGGGCAATTACGTATCATTAATTTCATACTCTCCCAAGCTTGTGCAACATGCTCATGATCAAGTTGCTTAAAATTCATAATATCATTCCAAAGAGAGATTATCTTAGCGTGAGGAAAATACTTAGAGATAAAAGCATCTTTGCACTTATTCCATGAATCAATACTATTTTTAGGCAAATAAGAGAACCAAGTTTTAGCACGATCTCTAAATGAAAATGGAAATAGCTTCAATTTAACAATATCATTATCCATATCTTTCTTCTTTTGCATATCACACAAATCAACAAAGTTATTTAGATGGGTAGCGGCATCTTCACTAGGAAGGCCAGAAAATTGATCTTTCATAACAAGATTCAACAAAGCGGTATTAATTTCACAAGATTCAGCATCGGTAGTGGGAGCAATCGGAGTGCTAATAAAATCATTGTTGTTGGTATTGGAAAAGTCACACAATTTAGTATTATCTTGAGCCATCGTGACAAACAATCAATCCAACACACAAGCACACAAGAAGCAAGCAAAAAGAGACGAACGGAAAAGGGGCCAATAAAAGGCAAAGGTTTTTGAAAATCGTCTTAGAAGTGGGGGAGAGGAAAACGAGAGGCGAATGGCAAATAATGTAATGCGAGGGAAAAGAGTTTATGATGGGTGCTTGGTATGTCTTGACTTGGCGTAGATCTCCCAGGCAACGGCGCCAGAAATCCTTCTTGCTACCTCTTGGGCATGCGTTGGTTTTCTCTTGAAGAGGAAAGGGCGATGCAACAAAGTAGCGTAAGTATTTCCCTCAGTTTTTGAGAACCAAGGTATCAATCCAGTAGGAGACAACACACAATCTTTTTATCATGAATATAGGCATCACGTCTGTGTCAAGTAGATCAAAACGATTCTGCGTCTACTACTATTACTCCACACATCGACCGCTATCCAGCATGCATCTAGAGTATTAAGTTCATAAGAACAGAGTAACACTTTAAGTAAGATGACATGATGTAGATGGATAAACTCAAGCAATATGATATAAACCCATCTTTTTATCCTCAATGGCAACAATACAATACGTGCCTTGCTGCCCCTACTGTCACTGGGAAAGGACACCGCAAGATTGAACCCAAAGCTAAGCACTTCTCCCATTGCAAGAAAGATCAATCTAGTAGGCCAAACTAAACCGATAATTCGAAGAGACTTGCAAAGATATCAAATCATGCATATAAGAATTTAGAGAAGAACCAAATAATATTCATAGATAATCAAGTTCATAAATCCACCATTCATTGGATCTCGGCAAACACACCGCAAAAGAGTATTACATCGAATAGATCTCCAAGAACATTGAGGAGAACTTTGTATTGAAGATCAAAGAGAGAGAAGAATCCATCTAGCTAATAACTATGGACCCGAAGGTCTATGGTAAACTACTCATGCTTCATCGGAGAGGCTATGGTGTTGATGTAGAAGCCCTCCGTGATTGATTCCCCTTCCGGCAGATCACCGGAAAAGGCCCCAAGATGGGATCTCACGGATACAGAAAGTTGCGGCGCTAGAAATGTGGTTTCATGGCTCCCCCAGATGTTTCTAGGGTATAAGGGCATATATAGGCGAAAGAAGTACGTCGGTGGAGCTATGAGGGGCCCACGGGGGTGGGGGCGCATCTACCCCCTGGGTGCACCCTCCTACCTCGTGGCCGCCTCGCGGAGTTCCAGACTTCGACTCTAAGTATTTTGGATTGCTTTCGGTCCAAGAAAGATCATCGCGTAGGTTTCATTCCATTTGGTATTCCTTTTCCGCGAAACTCTAAAATAGGAAAAAAAACAGAAACTGGCACTGGGCCTCCGGTTAATAGGTTAGTCCCAAAAATAATATAAAAGAGCATATTAAAGCCCATAAAACATCCAAAATAGATAATATAATAGCATGGAACAATCAAAAATTATAGATACGTTGGAGATGTATCATGCACAAGCATAGAAGATTTATTACTCTTTATGGCATACATGTCATCATAATAATCATCATAGATAGCAACTTTATTGTCATAGTCAATTGAAACCTCTTCCCAAATAGTGGATGTATCACTAAATAAAGTCATGACCTCTCCAAATCCACTTTCTTCAATATTGTAATAAGATCCAACACCCTCCAAAATAGTGGGATCACTACTACCTAGAGTTGACACTCTTCCAAACCCACTTTCATCAATGTAATCATCATAAATAGGAGGCATGCTATCATTATAACAAATTTACACATCAAATCTCGGGGGACTAAAAATATCATCTTCATCAAACATAGCATCCCCAAGCTTATGGATTTGCATATCATTAGCACCATGGATATTCAAGGAATTCATACCAACAACATTGCAATCATGCTCATCATTTATACCAAGCATTCTATTGAATTCTTCTTCTATCAATTGAGCACAATTTTCCTTTCCACCATTTTCATGAAAGACATTATAAAGATGAATAATATGATGCAACATCAATTCCATTTTTTGTAGTTTTCTTTTATGAACCAAACTAGTGATAAAACAAGAAACTAAAAGATTCAATTGCAAGATCTAAATATATACCTTCAAGCACTCACCTCCTTGGCAACGGCGCCGGAAAAGAGCTTGATGTCTACTACGCAACTTTATTCTTGTAGATATGTGTTGGGCCTCCAAGCGCAGAGTTTTGTAGGATAATAGCAATTTTCCCTCAAGTGGATGACCTAAGGTTTTTCAATCCATGGGAGGTGAGGATGAAGATGGTCTCTCTCAAACGACCATGCAACCAAATACAAGAAATCTCTTATGTCCCCAACACACCCAATACAATGGCAAATTGTATAGGTGCACTAGTTCGGCAAAGAGATGGTGATAAAAGTGTAATATTGATGGTAGAAATATATTTTTATAATCTGAATTAATAAAAACAGCAAGGTAGCAAATAGTAAACAGGCACAAGAACGGTATTGCAATGCTTAAAAACAAGGCCTAGGGTTCGTACTTTCACTAGCGCAATCTCTCAACAGTGCTAATATAATTGGATCATATAACCGCCCCTCAACGTGCAACGAAGAATCACTCCAAAGTTCCTATCTAGCGAAGAACATAAGAATAAATTGTTTGTAGGGTACGAAACCACCTCAAAGCTATTCTTTTCGTTCGATCTATTCAAGAGTTCGTACTAAAATAACAAAAATCTATTATTTCTGTTTGATCTATCCTAGAGTTCGTACTAAAATAACACCAAAGAAAATTCATATTCATAATACTCAATCCAACACAAAGAACTTCAATGAGTGCCCCAAGATTTCTACCGGAGAAATAAAGATAAGAATGTGCATCAACCCCTATGCATAGATTACCCCAATGTCACCTCGGGAATCCGCGAGTTGATTGCCAAAACATATGTCAAGTGAATCAATACGATACCCCATTGTCACCACGAGTATTCAATTGCAAGACATATATCAAGTGTTCTCAAACCCATAAAAGTATTCAATCCGATAACAATGAAATCTCAAAGGGCAATGCTACGCATCCACCGACGGATAATGGAAAAATATCCGCCGCCTCGTCGACCATTGGATGGACACCCTAATAGCCGTCCGATGTGTCCACGTGAGCAACCACCATTTTGAAACAAGAGTGATGTTGTGATATTTCGGCAACAAAGATCTTGTTGCAAGAAATTCCCGCAACAGAGGACTTGTTGCAGAAAATTCCCACAACAAATCTCCTATTGCAAAAATTTATCGCAACAATGGCCTTGTTGCAGAAAAATAATTCGAGGATTTTTTTATCAAACAGGGCCCTTTTGCAACATGCCCTTTGCTGCAAAAACAAAACCGCCTCCAATGCCTCGTCGCCTTTGTCCACTCCGCCACAGGAGCTTGCACGCCGTGCCGATTGACTTTGTGGGCATTAGTACAGCCTACAGGAGCTTTGGTGGCCAGATCCGGTGAGAAGGGTGTTGCTGTAGGAACTTGGGCGGCCAGATCCGGCAAGGAGGTCGGCGACGGCCATGTCGAGTGATACGTCCATTTTGCATCATGCTTTTATATCGATATTTATTGCATTATGGGCTATTATTACACATTATGTCACAATACTTATGCCTATTCTCTCTTTTTTTACAAGGTTTACATAAAGAGGGAGAATGCCGACAGCTGGGATTCTGGGCTGGAAAAGGAGCAAATATTGGAGACCTATTCTGCACAGCTCCAAAAGTCCCGAAACTTCATGGAAGACGTTTTCAGAATATATAAAAAATACTGAGTGCAAGAAGTTCACCAGGGGGCCACACCCTGCCCACGAGGGTGGGGGCGCGCCCTACCCCCTGGGCGTGCCCCCTACCTCGTGGGCCCCCTGGTGGCCCTCCGATGGCCATCTTCTACTATATGGAGTCTCTCGATGAGAAAAAATTCATAAGCCATCTCCTCGGATGAAACTCCGCCACCACGAGGCGGAACCTTGGCGGATCTAATCTATAGGGCTCCGGCAGAGCTGTTCTGCCGGGGAAACTTCCCTCTGGGAGGGGGAAATCATCGCCATCGTCATCACCAACGCTCCTCTCATCGGGAGAGGGCAATCTCCATCAACATCTTCACCAGCACCATCTCCTCTCAAAACCCTAGTTCATCTCTTGTATCCAATTCTTGTCTCCAAGTCCGGGATTGGTACTAGTAGGTTGCTAGTAGTGTTAATTACTCCTTGTAGTTGATGCTAGTTGGTTTATTTGGTGGAAGATCATATGTTCAGATCCTATATGCATATTAATACCCCTCTGATTATGAACATGATTATGCTTTGTGAGTAGTTACGTTTGTTCCGGAGGACATGGGATAAGTCTTGCTATTAGTAGTCATGTGAATTTTGTATTCGTTCGATATTTTGATGAGATGTATGTTGTCTAGCCTCTAGTGGTGTTATGTGAACGTCGACTACATAACACTTCACCATTATTTGGGCCTAGAGGAAGGCATTGGGAAGTAATAAGTATATGATGGGTTGCTAGAGTAAGAGAAGCTTAAACCCTAGTTTATGCGTTGCTTCGTAAGGGGCTGATTTGGATCCATATGTTTCATGCTATGGTTAGGTTTACCTTAATACTTTTGTTGTAGTTGTGGATGCTTGCAATAGAGGTTAATCATAAGTGGGATGCTTGTTCAAGTAAGAACAGCACCCAAGCACCGGTCCACCCACATATCAAATTATCAAAGTACCGAACATGAATCATATGAACGTGATGAAAACTAGATTGACGATATTCCCATGTGTCCTCGGGAGCGCTTTTCCTTATATAAGAGTTTGTCCAGGCTTTTCCTTTGCTACAAAAAGGATTGGTCCATCTTCCTGCACTTTATTTACTTTTGTTACTTGTTGCTCATTACAAATTATCTCATTACAAAACTATCTGTTACCACTTATTTTAGTACTTGCAGAGAATACCTTGCTGAAAACCGTTTATCATTTCCTTCCGCTCCTCGTTGGGTTCGACACTCTTACTTATCGAAAGGACTACGATAGATCCCCTATACTTGTGGGTCATCAAGACTCTTTTCTGGCGCCGTTGCCTGGGAGTGAAGCGCCTTTGGTAGGTGGAATTTGGTAAGGAAAGATTTATATAGTGTGCTGAAATTTACTGTCACTTGTTACTATGGAAAGTAATCCTCTGAGGGGCTTGTTCGGGGTATCTTCACCCCGACCAGTAGAGCAAAGAGTTGCTCCTCAACCTACTGAACCTACTAAAAATGAAAAATTCTGCTTTGAAATTCCTTTGGTATGATAGAAAAACTGCTAGCTAATCCTTTTGCAGGAGACGGAACGACACATCCTGATGAGCACCTAATATATGTGGATGAAGTTTGTGGATTATTTAATCTTGCAGGTGTACCCAGAGATGTTATTAAGAAGAAGGTCTTCCCTTTATCTTTGAAGGAAGATGCATTGACATGGTATAGGCTATGTGATGATACGGGGTCATGGAACTACAAACGATTGAAATTGTAATTTCATCAGAAGTTTTATCCTATGCATCTTGTTCATCGTGATCGCAATTATATATATAATTTTTGGCCTCGCGAAGGAGAAAACATCGCTCAAGCTTGGGGGAGGCTTAAATCAATGTTATATTCATGCCCCAATCATGAGCTCTCAAGAGAGATGATTATTCAAAATTTATATGCTCGGCTTTCTGATAACAATCGCACCATGCTCGATACTTCTTGTGCTGGCTCTTTTATGACGAAGACTATTGAATTCAAATGGGATTTATTGGAAAGAATTAAACGCAACTCTAAAGATTGGGACCTCTATGAAGGTAAGGAGTCAGGTATGACACCTAAGTTTGATTTTGTTAAATCTTTTATGAATACCGATGTTTTCCGTAAATTTAGCACTAAATATGGACTTGACTCTGAGATAGTAGCTTCTTTATGTGAATATTTTGCTACTCATGTTGATCTCCCTAGGGAGAAGTGGTTTAAATATCATCCTCCCATAGAAGTAAAAGTAGCTGCACCTATTAAAGTTGAAGAAAAGACTATCACTTATAATGATCCTATTGTTCCTACTTCTTATGTTGAGAAACCACCTTTTCCTATTAGGATAAAGGATCATGCTAAAGCTTCAACTGTGGTTCATAAAAGCAATATTAGAACTTATACACCTCCCGAACAAGTTAAAGTCGAACCTAATATTTCTATTGTTAAAGATCTGTTGTCTGATAATATTGATGGGCATGTTATTCATTTCCGTGATGAGACTGCTAGAATTGCTAAACCTTGTGCTAAAGATAAACCAAGATCTTTGGTAGGCATGCCTCTTATTTCTGTTAAAATAGGAGATCATTGTTATCATGGCTTATGTGATATGGGTGCCAGTGCTAGTGCTATACCTCATGACTTATACAAAGAAATTATGCATGATATTGCACCTGTTGAGATAGAAGATATTGATGTCACAATTAAACTTGCCAATAGAGATACTATTTCACCAATTGGAATTGTTGGAGATGTTGAAGTCTTGTGTGGGAAAACTAAATATCCTGCTGATTTTCTTGTTCTTGGTTCCCCACAAGATAGCTTTTGTCCCATTATATTTGGTAGACCCTTCTTAAACACTGTTAATGCTAAGATAGATTGCAAAAAGGATGTTCTTACTATCGGTTTAGATGATATGTCTCATGAATTTAATTTCTCTAAATTTAGTAGACAACACCGTGAAGAAGAATTACCTAGTAAGGATGAAATTATTGGTCTTGCTTCTATTGCCGTACCTCCTAGTAATCCTTTAGAACAATACTTGCTAGACCATGAAAATGATATGTTTATGAATGAAAGAAGGGAAATAGATGAAGTATTATTTAAACATGAACCTATTCTGAAACACAATTTGCCTGTTGAAATCCTAGGGGATCCTCCTCCACCCAAGGGTGATCCCGTGTGTGAGCTTAAACCGTTGCCTGATACTCTTAAATATGCTTATCTTGACGAGAAAAAGATATATCCTATTATTATTAGTGCTAACCTTTCAGAGCATGAGGAAGAGAGATTATTGAAAACTTTGAAGAAGCACCGTGCTGGTATTGGGTATACTCTTGATGATCTTAAGGGCATTAGTCCCACTCTTTGTCAACATAAAATAAATTTGGAAGAAGATGTTAAACCAGTTCGTGATCATCAACGATGGCTGAATCCTAAAATGAAAGAAGTGGTAAGAAAGGAAATACTAAAGCTCCTTGAGGAGGTATAATCTATCCCGTTGCTGATAGTCAGTGGGTAAGCCCTGTCCATTGCGTCCCTAAGAAGGGAGGTATTCACTACAAGAAATATGTCAACTTGTGACCTTGACTATTGGTCACTGAATGGTCATTATTTTCCATTTGTGACCTTTTTGTGACCAAAAACAGATGGTCAAAAGCTGGCGGTCGTAAACTAAAATTAACGACCTTCTCTGTGAGAAGGTCGTAGACGTTTATGACCAAAATATGCCTACTGTTTGTTTTAGTTACCAGCAGCCTCCCCAGGCCACGTAGGCATCCGACGTGGCAATTTGATGTGGCACAAGAATCAGCCCGGTCCAATTCGGTGTTTATATGGGCCGAGCCCATTAATTCGACCTTTTTAATATTTATTTTTCCTATTAATTTTTGCTAGCTACATGGGCTGGCCCAGCAATTCGGCCATTTTATTTCTAGATGCGGCCTTTTACAGCGTATGATCTTTTATTTTTTGCCATTTTATTTTCCACTATTTTACATTTGTCCCAAGAGTTTCAGTTTTTCTTTTTCTCAGAAGATTGGTCCCAATTGTCAGTTTCTAGTAATAGGACCCGATTGTCAGGGTCAAGTTCTTTAGATTTCATTTCATAGTAAATAAGTAACAAATATCTAAATCAGCACTGGCAAAATACACTGCTTGAAATAGTAGCCAGAATGGCAATTACAGTATTACAACGTGAATACATTTTTTGTGGGTAAACGCGGATACATCATACAACACAAATACAATGGATATGACAGTATTACAAGCTCTACTGCTTCTGTCGACCTTCTTCAACATGGACCTCCTTCAGTCCTTCTCCTTCTCCTTTCAACCTTCTTTTGCATGGAGCTACTGTGAGAGGAAATCTACAGTTAAGAACAAAATACATATATAAGCAGTTGGGTATATATCACTTTGGAAAGCACAAGATATCATTTGGCTGGACATGAATATCACTTGTGCATGGGACAGTAAAAGGAATTACAACTAAACAACAATTCAGCATGAATTGGTAAAATGAACTGGCAAAGAATGCACTGTCCAACTGGTTCAGCATGAGAGTCCGACGGTGACAACACCAAGCAAAATTCAGTAAAGCGTATAAATAGATTCAGACCAATTGGTAAAATGAAATCTACTCCATGAGATTTAGTCAACTTTAGGGAGCATTGCAGATTCAGACCAATATTTGCAAGCATGTAAATACTGATTCAACACTAGGGAGTACTGACTTTTTCTGGCAGCGAGAAAGCAACTCAATTTGGCAAGCAGTGCAATACCAAGTGAATTTAGTCAAACATGCAAGTGAATTTAGAGCAGTAGCACTAGGGACTAGGGACTGATAGCAGTAGCACTTGATTCAGTCAAGTGAAAGTGAATTTAGAGCAGCAGCAAAATCAAGGAACGTGAGAGAGGTAGATGGAGGCTCAACCATGAATTGTTGCTGCCCCATGGTTGGGTATGTAATTGTCGCTGCTCCTCCTTGTGGATGCCAAGGTTGGAGACGCTGGATCCGTGCGGGCATCCACCTCCTATCCGCACGAGCTGAAGAAAACCGTAGCAGGTAGTCCACCAGAACCTTCTTCCTCTTTGGTTGCACTAGCGGCGTCTGCAAATCCGCCATGGCCGGAGGCTGACTTCTAAAATGAAAAAGAGCACAATGAGATGTTAGCTTTGCCATGATGATATAGTAATAACAGGGAAGCATACCAGGGATAAACTATACACAGGGAAGGCGATAAATAACAAAAGCAGAAGTAACATATTCTCATGACAACCAGGACATAACCATCCCAATTCCATTTTACCATGTACTGTACAATTTAAAACTGAAGCATATCAAGAAGAAATTGTACACAGGCAAGGCTGAAAATAAGAACAAAACATTGTATCTTGCGGGCATGCAACAAGCTGTGCGGGCATATATAGTAAATCAACATTGTATCTTGCAAGTCAAGAATTATCACAGAGAACAAGATACCATAAGATGAATGATGGCACTCAAATTCTAATCTCACATAGATAAAATTCACTGCCATAGTAACAGTACATCTTCACTTGGATATATCTGAAGTCCAGTTGGTTCTCATAAGCAAGTGTTCTCAGGTTTGCCTTAACATGATAGGTTAACTTATACTTAACTGTGAGCAAACAGTACATAACAAAATCATGGATTTGACTTCAAATAACCAAGAGAATAATTAATGTGTTACTGCCTAATACTGTCGACCAGAAAAGCATAAGCAACAAACAATATCCTACATATCAATGGATTCACTCAGTGGAAACAAGGTGACAAACTAATGTTCCAGGGAGGTAGTTTTACATAATAAAAACAAACTAGGCACCTGCATAATCACAAGACGGTAGTTTGAGATAATAAAAACTAATGTTCCACGCATAGTATGATTCAATGGCAAAACAAGATAAGCTACTTATGATGCAGCAGCAGGTGACCATCCAATCAATGATACACAACAGGTGCAAATATAATATGATGTGAAGAAGAAGCTAGATGGAGTGGTGGGGGATGAAACCAAAATTACAAAGCATAGTCAGACCTCACATCAACACAGTTTTATGGTTTTATAACCAACTAGAAACTATGCAGAGCAGAGCAGGCCAGACAGTAAAAGAATTATCAAGCGGAGCAAAGCTGTAGCGGGACCATCAAGTCGTAGCCCTGAAGAAAGAAAGAACCAATAGGGTCAGCTACTTATTTATTCAGAGTTGAGAGTTGAGTAATCATCAGAAAACTAAAGATACTACTCAACCTACTAAATAACACATGATTTAGTCACACGGTATAATTCTGACTATAATATAATAAGATAACTAAAGATACTACATAGTTAGAACTCAACTAACAAGTGAGAATGATCCAATCCTATGCAAACAACTGATTTTATTTGTTGATATTACTAAAGGAAGTGAATAAAACAATCTGCAGCAAACAAGCTCTGATTTGCTGCTCCAAATAAAGGACCCTGGGATTGGGGTCCTGATCACATAAGTAAATAACAGTGAATGACAAACGATCTACACTTAAGATCGCACACACACACCAACCAGCACCAAAAAAGTAAAGGGTAAATAACAATCTCACACAATTATCACTAGTGCACAATTCTTCATAGAAGAAACACTGCCTAATACAGACCTACCTAGGAAATCAAAACATTGTAGGAATAGGTATATCCATATATTTTGAAGATGAACAACAGCAAATTGATATACTTACACGCACACATGCAGTTTTAATTAATTAAATGAGCAGGCAACAAAGGAAATAAAAGATAATAAGTTATGCTAGACTATTGTTTCAAAGAAATATATTAGAATGTTAAATTTAACATGCTAGAAAATTAAAGGAGAGTGCCCCACACACACAGTGTAAGTAAGACTAGCATATAGTAGTTTGTCTTGTATAGAATGCTTCTAATCTAAGTAAGCATGAGAGTGTACGTGTTGGAGCTTTGTCATGCATGCAAATATTTTATGAGGAGAACTAGATACATGTATGCGACCATTAGAATGCATACGTGTGTAGGGGAGCTCCCCCGGCATCGCTGCTATCGTGATTGACCAATGAAACAAAAGGTTACATGGAGCTTTTAAGTAAAATCTGTTTGTGCACACAACAAATTTGAAAATGTGAGCTCGGTATGCTCTCTACTAGTCTCCAGTGAGCTGATCCTGCTAATATATCTACGCAATGGTGGTGAGAGATGGGGATGACAGTCCAGAATATGATTCACAAAAAAGAAAAAACAATCTGTCCAAAAAATCATGTGCTAGATTAGGACGCAAGTGACCATAGTGGGGTTGTCGGGGTTGAAAACTTAACACGCACAAATCATCAGTTTACAAAGTAGGCTACTGCATTACTGCTTGAAATAAAGAGCAGCAGCTGCTAATAAGCTATGCCATATGACAAACAAACTACAATTCATTGTGTAGGTAAGACTAAGTACCTATAAATTAAATGGCTAAGTACCAAGCTTCAGTTCTACATCTCTACATCTTCTATATTTACCAACCCACTTACCCACAGACCGATTTAAAGTTTTTGTAGCTTAGGGGTAAACCAAGGTCAGCTCAGCACAACACAGCACACCACAGAGCAATAGCCATAGCCAGCAGCAATGGAGATAGAGTCAATCAAGTGTGGGTGTTGTGGCCTGAGGGAGGACTGCACCCAGGACTACATTCCGGCGATGATGTATCCCTCGACGGATCTGCATCCACAAGGTGAGGGGAGAGAAGGGTTTAGTTGCAAAGAGAGGAAATTTAGATAGGTAAACCGAAACAGAGAGATAGTGGGGGAAGAGAGAGAGAGGAGGCTGACGAACCCTGGCCAGGAGCTGGAGTGAGAGCACGTCATTGCTGTTGGTGGATTCCAAGACACCTCTGTCGCCCGCTCCGCCATGCCACAACCGAACCACATCAGAACCCTAGCCATCACCGGAGCAAGCAGCAAACCTGGACGTCGAGATCTGTAAGGGAGACAAGAAGAGGTGAGGAAGAGAGGGAGGTATGTGACGAAGAGGAGTGGAGAGACTCACCTGAGTCACCGGAGCCACGACGACGACATGCTAGCACAACCCTAGCCGCTGGGAAGGGTTGCGCTTGGCCACTGGAGGAAGCGCGCGCCGGATCTGGCCCGATGGGAGGAAGGAGCATATGGAGGAGGTCACGGTGGTGTGTTGGGCGCGCCAGAGGATGCCAGGGTGGGCTTGCTGGCCTCGACGACGACCCAGAGCACGGGCAGGTGGACGACGCGCAGCATCTGGCCCATCCGGCTGAGGTGAGACGAGGGAGAGATGGTGAGGGAAGGGAGGAACGAGGTCGGCAGCGGTGGGTGAGGAGGACGGCAAGGTCGGCGGTGGATCGGGAGGCGGCGGGGTGAGATTGGATCAGGAAGTGGCGGTGGCGGCGAGCAGATGGGGGGAGAAGGGTGCGATGGGGGAAGGGGTGTGATGTGAGCTAGGGTTTGTGCTGTGGTGGGGTATCGCTTTTTCATTTTTTTCTATAGATAGATGGACGGATGGATGTGGGATGGTGAGATGGATGGATGGATGGGCGACATGTCATCGATCCGTGGGAAGTCCTGATTGGTTCGGAAAACTAGTGATTTAAAAAAGTATCTAAGTACTAAAAATAGAGGGATTTTGTGAAGTAGCTATCAAAAATATTTTGCAAAATCGCTCCACACAAATTTTCACTAGAGTTAGACCACATTTTATGGATAAGGACCAATTTCTATGCATTTCTGATCTTTCTAGCTATTTTTAATCATTTTTCGAGTGCCCAAAATGAGTTTTTTTGTGAAGGACCTACCATATATTTGTTTCAAAATTATACCAAATCAATTTTCTAAAATACTAGGACATATTTAATGCACAATTTACCAAATGGTCGGGTGTCAAAAGTTTTGATCCACCTCTCGTGAAAAAGACAAATTTCCACCGATTCAGTAGGAAGCGGGTAAAATTTGAACTGTAGCTGCATCATAGTTTGCTCTTTATTTTTTTCAAAAATCATTTCTAGGTACATAAGTATATATTTAATCACAGAAATATCAAAAGTTTTCCAAGATTCAACCACTAGCTAGGAACGGTCAAGCCCGCCGATTTGACCGCATTTTGAAACGGGCATAAAAAATTCAAAAAATTCAAAAAATTGGAAAACCTTCGCATTGTGTCATTATATGTGACCAAGTTTCCAGGAAAAATAATAAACTTGTAATACGGTAAAATTTTTTAAAAAGTGTTCTCAGAAATGAGCTATCACGCGTGAAGATTCAGGGTTTTCAAGCCAAATGATCAATCTTATGGCCACATTCATGGCATAGTTTGTTCAAATGATATCATATTGTGCACAAGGGTGCATCTTGGAATTCCAAACAATGTTGCCTAAGGGAGTTTTCATTTTCTTTGCACGGAAAATTCATTTTCCATTTTCCGAGTGCCCGAATTGAGTTCCTTTTGTGAAGGACCTACCAGATATTTGTTGCAAAATTGGACCAATTAATTTTTCTAAAATACTAGGCCATATTTGATTCACAATTGACAAAATGGTTCGGTGTCAAAAGGTTTGATCCACCTCTCGTGAAAAAGACAAATTCCTGCCGATTCAGCAGGAAGCGTGTGAGATTTGAAGTAGAGCTGCCTCATAGTTTGCTCTTTATTTTTCCAAAAATCATTTCTAGGTACATAAGTATCTATTTAATCAGAAAAATACCAAAAAAATTCCAAGATTTAACCACTAGCTAGGAACAGTCATGCCCGCCGTTTTGACCGCATTTTGAAACGGGCATAAAAAATTCAAAAAAACAAAAAATTGGGAAACCATCGCATTGTGTCATTATATGTGGCCAAGTTTCCAGGAAAAATAATAAACTTGTAATACGGCAATTGTTTTAAAAAAGTGTTCTTAGAAACGAGCTATCACGTGTGGAGATCAATTGCTTTCAAGCCAAATGATCAATCTTATGGCCACATTCATGGCATAGTTTGTTCAAATGATCTCATATTGTGCACAAGGGTGCATATTGGGATGGCAAACAATGTTGCCTAAGGAATTTTTCATTTTCTTTGGACGAAAAAACCATTTTCCATTTTTCGAGTGCCCAAAAGAAGGTTTTTTTGTGAAGGACCTACCAAATAATTGTTGCAAAATTGTACCAAATCAATTTTATAAAATACTAGGACATATTTAATGCACAATTGACAAAATTGTTGGGTGTGAAAAGTTTTGATCCACCTGTCGTGAAAAAGACAAATTTCCGCCGATTCAGCTGGAAGCGGGTCAAATTTGAACTGCAGCTGCCTCATAGTTTGCTATTTATTTTTTCCAAAAATCATTTCTAGTTACTCCCTCCGTAAACTAATATAAGAGTGTTTACATCACTAAAGTAGTGATATAAATGCTCTTATATTAGTTTACAGAGGGAGTACATAAGTACATGTTTAATCATAAATACATGGTTTGGTGGCGATACGTCGAGGTTTGGAAGGTGGCCGAGGGCCCCAACTCTAGAGCGCGTAAACTCGCATGCCCGCCGCATGGTCACCACATGACCATGGCGTTGCCTTGTGTTCTGGGTTGCCTAGGCATGTCTAGTGGGTTGGGCACTCCCCAGGTAGGTGCTAGGAAGAAAATCACAATATAAGATTCTCACGAGGAGACCGATCGATGCTCAAACATGAATAAGCAGCCAAGTGTTTGATTAGCGGTACGGGAAATCCACATGGCTAATGGGTGTGAGTTTTGGCTGAGGATGATCAATTACTAAGAAGACCGTCTTCACAAATTTTCAGCTCAAAAGGAGGAGCCTAGGTGGTACTTGCTTTGCAAAGTACCACACTGGACATAAATACGAATGTTGAAGCCGGGCTCAAAATAATGAATGGATTGAGCTGGCATTTGGTGGAGGATGGTTATTTGGATAGAGGAAAGCACTGTAGAAAATGGATACCATTTGGACATGCCAAAGTGGTACTTCCTTCACAAAGTGTTTTTCTGAACAGAATAGGAAAACAAATATTTTTGAATTATTTTTGAACTACGCAAGGAAGGTTTTTTTTACATATTTGACGAATATATGACCCAAAGAATTTATGATATTTTTTTGGGAATTTTGGGAATGACAGAAATATAGGTTGCTTCACAACCTAGGGCAAAAACTGCCACATGGACATGACACATAGGCAAAACTGATGAGGTGGCGCCTAGTCATAGCAACCCACCACAATTTACAAGGTTATGACCATTTATATTGGTCATGATCAGCTAGAAATAAGGCAGCAGACTAGTGCTATCTGCTTTATGACCATCTCGTGTAAGGAAATTACGACCTTTCTGACCAAAATGGTCGTTATAGTTTAGGGTTTGGAGCCCCCCGAACAGCTTTTGACCAATTGGTCAGAAATGGTCATAGATCTATGACCAATTTTTCCAGGGTCACTGATAGAAGGTCACTAGTTGACATATTTCTTGTAGTGATTGCTGTCGTTCCTAATGATAAAGATGAATTGATTCCTCAAAGAATTATTACAGGTTATAGGATGGTAATTGATTTCCGCAAATTAAATAAGGCCACTAAAAAGGATCATTACCCCTTACCTTTTATCGATCAAATGCTAGAATGATTATCCAAACATACACATTTTTGCTTTCTAGATGGTTATTCTGGTTTCTCTCAAATACTTGTGTCAGCCAAGGATCAATCAAAGACTACTTTTACTTGCCCTTTTGGTACTTTTGCTTATAGACGTATGCCTTTTGGTTTATGTAATGCACCTGCTACCTTTCAAAGATGCATGATGGCTATATTCTCTGATTTTTGTGAAAAGATTTGTGAGGTTTTCATGGATGATTTCTCCGTCTATGGATCTTCTTTTGATGATTGCTTGAGCAACCTTGATCGAGTTTTGCAGAGATGTGAAGAAACTAATCTTGTCTTGAATTGGGAAAAGTGCCACTTTATGGTTAATGAAGGTATTGTCTTGGGCCATAAAGTTTCTAAAAGAGGTATTGAAGTTGATAAAGCCAAGGTTGATGCTATTGAAAAGATGCCATGCCCTAAGGACATCAAAGGTGCAAGAAGTTTCCTTGGTCACGCCGGATTTTATAGGAGGTTCATTAAGGACTTCTCAAAAATTTCTCGGCCTCTGACTAATTTATTACAAAAAGATATACCATTTGTCTTTGAGGATGATTGTGTAGAAGCATTTGAAATGCTTAAGAAAGCAATGATCTCCGCACCTATTGTTCAGCCACCTGATTGGAATTTACCCTTTGAAATTATGTGTGATGCTAGTGATTATGCTGTAGGTGATGTTCTAGGGCAAAGAGTTGATAAGAAATTAAACGTTATTCAATATGCTAGTAAAACCCTAGACAATGCTCAAAGAAATTATGCTACTACTAAAAAAGAATTCTTAGCAGTTGTATTTGCTTGTGATAAGTTCAGACCTTATATTGTTGATTCTAAAGTAACTATTCACACTTATCATGCTGCTATTAAATATCTTATGGAAAAGAAAGATGCTAAACCTAGACTTATTAGATGGGTTCTCTTGCTACAAGAATTTGACTTACATATAGTTGATAGAAAGGGAGCTGAGAACCCAGTTGCAGACAACTTGTCTAGGTTAGAAAATTTGCTTAATGACCCACTACCTATTGATGATAGCTTTCCTGATGAGACTAAATGTCATAAATGCTTGTCATACTGCTCCATGGTATGCTGATTATGCTAATTACATTGTTGCCAAATTTATACCACCTATTTCACATACCAGCAAAAGAAAAAGTTCTTCTATGATTTGAGGCATTACTTTTGGGATGACCCACATCTTTATAAAGAAGGAGTAGATGGTGTTATTAGACGTTGTGTACCTGAGAATGAACAGGAACAGATCCTACGCAAGTGTCACTCTGAAGCTTATGGAGGACACCATGCTGGAGATAGAACTGCACATAAGGTATTGCAATCTGGTTTTTATTGGCCTACTCTCATCAAGGATGCCCGTAAGTTTGTCTTATCTTGTGATGAATGTCAAAGAATTGGTAATATTAGTAGACGTCAAGAAATGACTATGAACTATTCACTCGCTATTGAACCATTTGATGTTTGGGGCTTTGACTATATGGGACCTTTTCCTGCCTCTAACGGATATACACATATTTTAGTTGCTGTTGATTACGTTACTAAGTGGGTAGAAGCTATTCCAACTAGTAGTGCTGATCATAAAACTTCTATTAAAATGCTTAAAGAAGTTATTTTTCCAAGATTTGGAGTCCCTAGATATTTAATGACTGATGGTGGTTCACATTTTATTCATGGTGCTTTCCATAAAATGCTTGCTAAGTATGATGTTAATCATAGAATTGCATCTCCTTATCACCCTCAGTATAGTCGTCAAGTAGAATTGAGTAATAGAGAGCTCAAATTAATTTTGCAAAAGACTATGAATAGGTCTAGAAAGAATTGGTCCAAGAAACTTGATGATGCATTATGGGCCTATAGAACTGCATATAAAAATCCTATGGGTATGTCTCTGTATAAAATGGTTTATGGAAAAGCATGTCACTTACCTCTCAAACTAGAACACAAGGCATATTTGGCTATTAAAGAGCTCAATTATGATTTTAAACTTGCCGGTGAGAAGAGGTTATTTGATATTAGCTCACTCGATGAATGGAGAACCCAAGCCTACGAAAATGCCAAGTTGTTTAAAGAAAAAGTTAAAAGATGGCATGATAAAAGGATACAAAAGCGTGAGTTTAATGTAGGTGATTATGTTTTGCTATACAACTATCGTTTAAGATTTTTTGCAGGAAAACTTCTCTCTAAATGGGAAGGTCCTTACGTTATCGAGGAGGTCTATCGTTCCGATGCCATAAAAATCAACAACTTCGAAGGCACAAATCCGAAGGTGGTGAACGGTCAAAGAATCAAACATTATATCTCAGGAAATCCCATAAATGTTGAAACCAATGTTATTGAAACCGTAACCCCGGAGGAATACATAAGGGACACTTTCCGGAACGTTTCAGACTCCGAAAAGGAATAGGTATGTGGTACAGTAAGTAAACCGTCTCCAAAACAGTTTTTAAGGCAATATGTCTCCGTTCTGGAATATTTAGAAAAATAGAAAAATAAGAAACAGTCCGAGAAGGACACGGGGCCTCCACGAGGGTGGAGGGTGCGCCCCTACCACGTGGGCACCTCGTGCGCTCTCCGGACTCCGTTTTCTTGCACAATACGTATTTTAGTCGGTAAAAATTCATTATATAATCTCCCAGGGGTTTTGACTCCCGTATCATGCAATTATCCTCTATTTGTGTTTTGAGCTGTTTTTCTAACAGATCCAAGACGACATGTCGCCTTCAAGTGCCCCCAAGGACCAGTTCTTCGAGAAGGTCATCAACCCCTACCTTGCGGAGGTGCTGCAACACCCTCAAACAATTGAGATGTGTGAGGGGTTGTTGCACATCCGCGATGTTGAAGGACCAAGGAAGACCGGAAGCATGGAGGCAAGGCTCGAGGCATTGGAGCAAGATGTTTTCAAGTGTTAGGAGATGGTGGAGCATGGACTCGATTCCAATCACATTATGATCACGGGGTTCACCAACAACCACAAGCTGGACGTTAAGGACATTGGGGAGGCCATCTTCAAGCTTCATGAGAAAATCGAGCACCTCCAAGCCCAGATCTATGACCTACAAAATCAAAACTGTGAGTATGAATATAGATTCAAGAGGATGACTTTGGCTGCAGATTTGAGGTTTTGGGAGACTCGATCATCCTTCTATGATGGTGAGCCTATGCCTTGGAAGAAGGACGGCAAGCCTACGCCATCAACAAAACCATCATCTTCTCCACCAACAAAGAAGAATTGAGTATCTGGTATGGGCACTCCCCTTGGCAACTGCCAAGCTTGGGGGAGTGCCCCGGTATCGTATCACCATCACTTTTATCTTTACCGCTTTTCTTAGTTCGATCCTTTTGGTAATATCTTGATCTAGTAGAATAAAGTTTATGGCATGATCTAGTTTTGAGTTTTGCTTTATGATCCCTCTATGTAATCGAGTCTGTGAGCTATATATAATAAAGATTAGTGTTGAGTCAAGGGCTTGATTATTTTGCCATGATCCTAAGTGAATAAAAGAAAAGAGAAATAAATAAAAAAGGAAACAAAGAGATCATATGGATCTTATGGAGAGTAATGAGCTCACATAGAAAAAGTATGATGAATAAAAGTTGAGAGTTGAAAAACATAGTTTTAGTCATCGTTGCAATTAATAGGAAGTAATAAAGAAAGAGAGGTCTTCACATATCAATATACTATCTTGGACATCTTTTATGATTGTGAGCACTGATTAAAATGTGACATGCTAAAGAGTCGACGTTGGACAAGGAAGACAACGTAATGGGTTATGTTTTCTTACATCTAAGATAAATTATATTATCTTGGATCATCCAACATGGTTGAGCTTGCATTTCCCCCTCATGATAGCCAAATTCATCGCACCAAGTAGAGATACTACTTGTGCTTCCAAATACCCTTAAACCAGTTTTGCCATGAGAGTCCACCATACCTACCTATGGATTGAGTAAGATCCTCCAAGTAAGTTGTCATCGGTGCAAGCAATAAAAATTGCTCTCTAAATATGTAGACTTATTAGTGTGGGAGAAAATAAGCTTTATAGGATCGTGTGATATGGAAGAAATAAAAGCGACATACTGCATAATAAAGGTCCATATCACAAGTGGCGATATAAAGTGACGTTCTTTCGCATTAAGATTTTGTGCATCCAACCATAAAAGCGCATGACAACCTCTGCTTCCCTCTGCGAAGGGCCTATCTTTTACTTTTATCTCCTACCTTGCATAAGAGTCATGGTGATCTTCACCCTTCTTTTTTACATTTTATCCTTTGGCAAGCACAGTATGTTGGAAAGTTCCTGGCATATATGGCTAATTGGATGTGAGTTTTCATGAACTATTATTGTTGACATTACCCTTGCGGTAAAATGTTGGGAGGCGAAACTATAAGCCCCTATCTTTCTCTGTGTCCGATTAAAACTCCATACCCATAAGTATTGCGTGAGTGTCAGCAATTGTGAAAGACTATATGATAGTTGAGTATGTGGACTTGCTGAAAAGCTCTTATATATTGACTCTTTCCTATGTTATGATAAATTGCAATTGCTCCAATGACCAAGATTATAGTTTGTTAGTTTTCAATGAAGTTTACGATTCATACTTGAAATTGTGATTGAATTATTACTCTAGCATAAGAAATCATATGACCAGAATTATGTAAGTTGCTGTTCTAAGGATGATCATGATGCCCTCATGTCTGTATTTTACTTTTATCGACACCTCTATCTCCAAGCATGTGGACATATTTTTCGATTTCGGCTTTCGCTTGAGGACAAGCGAGGTCTAAGCTTAGGGGAGTTGATACGTCCATTTTGCATCATGCTTTTATATCGATATTTATTGCATTATGGGCTGTTATCACACATTATGTCACAATACGTATGCTTATTCTCTCTTATTTTACAAGGTTTACATAAAGAGGGAGAATGCCGGCAGCTGGGATTCTGGGCTGGAAAATGAGCAAATATTGGAGACCTATTCTGCACAGCTCCAAAAGTCCTGAAACTTCACGGAAGACGTTTTTCAGAATATATAAAAAATATTGAGCGCAAGAAGTTCACCAGGGGGCCACACCCTGCCCACGAGGGTGGGGGCGCGCCCTACCCCCCTGGGCACGCCCCCTACCTCGTGGGCCCCCCTGGTGGCCCTCCGATGGCCATCTTCTGCTATATGGAGTCTCTCAATGACAAAAAAAATCATAAGCCATCTCCTCGGACGAAACTCTACCGCCACGAGGCGGAACCTTGGCGGATCCAATCTAGGGCTCCGGCAGAGCTGTTCTCTCGGGGAAACTTCCCTCCGGGAGGGGGAAATCATCGCCATCGTTATCACCAATGCTCCTCTAATCGGGAGAGGGCAATCTCCAGCAACATCTTCACCAGCACCATCTCCTCTCAAAACCCTAGTTCATCTCTTATATCCAATTCTTGTCTCCAAGTCCGGGCTTGGTACTAGTAGGTTGCTAGTAGTGTTAATTACTCCTTGTAGTTGATGCTAGTTGGTTTATTTGGTGGAAGATCATATGTTCATATCCTATATGCATATTAATACCCCTCTGAATATGAACATGATTATGCTTTGTGAGTAGTTACATTTGTTCCTGAGGACATGGGAGAAGTCTTGCTATTAGTAGTCATGTGAATTTGGTATTCGTTCGATATTTTGATGAGATGTATGTTATCTCTCCTCTAGTGGTGTTATGTGAACGTTGACTACATAACACTTCTCCATTATTTGGTCCTAGAGGAAGGCATTGGGAAGTAATAAGTAGATGATGGGTTGCTAGAGTGACAGAAGCTTAAACCCTATTTTATGCGTTGCTTCGTAAGGGGCTGATTTGGATCCATATGTTTCATGCTATGGTTAGGTTTACCTTAATACTTTTGTTGTAGTTGCGGATGCTTGCAATAGAGGTTAATAATAAGTGGGATGCTTGTCCAAGTAAGGACAGTACCCAAGCTCCAGTCCACCCACATACCAAATTATCAAAGTACCGAACGCGAATCATATGAACGTGATGAAAACTAGCTTGACGATATTCCCATGTGTCCTCGGGAGCGCTTTTCTCTATATAAGAGTTTGTCCAGGCTTGTCCTTTGCTACAAAAAGGATTAGGCCACCTTGCTGCACTTTATTTACTTTTGTTACTTGTTGCTCGTTACAAATTATCCTATCACAAAACTATCTGTTACCACTTATTTCAGTACTTGCAGAGAATACCTTGCTGGAAACCGCTTATCATTTCCTTCTGCTCCTTGTTGGGTTCTACACTCTTACTTATCGAAAGGACTATGATAGATCTTCTATACCTTGCTGAAAACTATCTATTACAGCGTTCATGGCAGAGGCAGCCAACCGCGGCAGTGCTCGTGCTGGACCATGCTCTAACGAGATCAGTTCCCATGTCGACAACATAGATTCCCATGACTGGCTTGCTCCTTATCCATTCATGGGGGACAGATCGAAGAGGAAATAAAGAAAACCAATCGTTGCAGAGACAATGCTAAGTGCCCCCCAGCAGGCACACGTCGCACATATGAGATGGCAGATTCTCGCGAGTGATTCACCGGCTGAAGGCTAGAGTTTCCCAATCTCAAAGGGAAAACTCAATTCATCACAGCAAGATAGATAGGGGAAAACACCATATGACCCGACTATATTAACAAAGCCCATGATACATCAAGATCGTGACATCTCAAGAACACGATAGAGAGAGAGAGAGAGAGAGAGAGATTAAACACATAGCTACTGGTACAAACCCTCAGCCCCGAGGGTGGACTACTCCCTCCTCATCGTGGTGGCCGACGGGATGATGAAGATGGCCACCGGAGATGATTCCCCCCTTCGGTAGGGTGCCGGAATGGGGTCTAGATTGGTTTTTGGTGGCTACAAAGCCTTGAAGTGGCGGAACTTCTGATCTAGGTTAACCCCGAGGGTTTTTGGAATATTTGTGAATTTATAGGGTAAATAAGGGGTGCTGGAGGCAACCGAGGTGGGCACAACCCACCCGGGCGCGCCTGGGAGCCCAGGTATGCCCTGGTGGGTTGTGCCCCCTCGGGGCACCCCTAGGTGCAACTCTTCCCCATTGGAAGTGTTCTGGTCCATAAAATCCTCAAAAAGTTTCGCGGTGTTTGGACTCCGTTTGATATTGATTTTCTGCGATGTAAAAAACAAGCAAAAAACAACAACTGGCACTGGGCACTGGGTCAATAGGTTAGTCCCAAAAAATGATATAAAGTTGATATAAAATGATTGTAAAACATCCAAGAATGATAATATAACAACATGAATACTTTATAAATTATAGATACGTTGGAGACGTATCAAGTGACAGAAGCTTAAACCCTAGTTTATATGTTATTCCGTAAGGGGCTGATTTGGATCCAAAAGTTTAATGCTATGATTAGAATTTATTCATAATACTTTTCTCATAGTTGTGGATGCTTGTGAGGGGGTTAATCATAAGTAGGAGGTTTGTTCGAGTAAGAACAACACCTAAGCACCGGTCCAACCACATATCAAATTATCAAAGTAGCGAACACAAATCAAGCCAACATGATGAAAGTGACTAGATGAAATTCTCGTGTACTCTCAGGAACACTTTGCTTATTATAAGAGACCGTTTTGTCCTTTCCTTTGCCTCAAAAGGATTGGGCTACCTTGCTGCAGTTTTGTTACATTACCGTTACTTGCTCGTTACAAATTATCTTGCTATCAAACTACACGTTACTTATAATTTCAGTGCTTGCACAGAATACCTTGCTGAAAACCACTTGTCATTTCCTTCTGCTCCTTGTTGGGTTCGACACTATTACTTACCGAAAGGACTACAATTGATCCCCTATACTTGTGGGTCATCAAGGCACTTGATAGGTTTTGGTGATCTCTCCCCGGCAACGGCGCCAGAAATTCTACCTGCTACTTCTGAGCTGCGTTCGGATTTCCTCGAAGAGGAGAGGATGAAGCACTACAATAGAGATAAGTGTTTCCCTTAGTTAAGAACCAAGGTTATCAATGTTGGAAACCTTGCATGGAAAACAAAAAAAATTCTACGCACACGCAAGATCTATCAAGGAGATGCATAGCAATGAGATGGGAGAGTGTGTCTACGTACCCTCGTAGACCATAAGCAGAAACGTTTAGTAACGCGGTTGATGTAGTCGAACTTCTTCGCGATCCAACTAAAGGAAATATGCCCTAGAGGCAATAATAAAGTTGTTATTTTATATTTCCTTATATCATGATAAATGTTTATTATTCATGCTAGAATTGTATTAACCGGAAACTTGATACATGTGTGGATACATAGACAAAACACCGTGTCCTAGTAAGCCTCTACTAGACTAGCTCGTTAATCAAAGATGGTTAAGTTTCCTAACCATAGACATGTGTTGTCATTTTGTGAATGATGTGATGGACAAGTCTCATCTGTTAGCTTAGCATATTGATCATCCAGTTTTACTGTTATTGCTTTCTTCATGTCATATGCATATTCCTTTGACTATGAGATTATGCAACTCCCGAATACCAGAGGAATACCTTGTGTGCTATCAAACGTCACAACATAACTGGGTTATTATAAAGATGCTCAATAGGTATCTTTGAAGGTGTTTGTTGGGTTGGCATATATCGAGATTAGATTTGTCACTCCGAGTATCAGAGAGGTATCTCTGGGCCCTCTCGGTAATACACATCATAAGAAGCCTTGCAAGCAAAGTGACTAACGATTTAGTTGCGGGATGATCTATTACGGAACAAGTAAAGAGACTTGCCAGTAACGAGATTGAACTAGGTATGAAGATACCGACGATCAAATCTCGGGCAAGTAACATATTCTTGGCGTTCTGGGAACAGGGGTCCCTAGACTTGCCTGCGTGCGGCCCACGGCGTGGCTCTACGAGCGGGCCCGTACGGCCCATCTTCACCAACAAGCACTCAAGACCCTGGCGAGGGGCCAAGCCTCGCGAGGCGGATGACACAAGACCTCCTCAGGGGAGGCCTCACCAGGCCGGCTCGCGAGGGGCAGGGAGATCAAGGCCAGGCAAACCTCGCGAGGTTCCAATGACAACCAAGGCTAGGCGCGCGCCAGCGCGCACAGTGTCCTTGTTTCCTATTTGGTGCTAAGGAGGCAAGCGTAGACGCAGAGTACCGAGGCGTCAAGCAAAGGTTTCCATATCGGTGCAATGAGACCAAGACTAGAAGGACGGCAAGACGGGTCACCGTGGAGCCCAAGACGGCGTCACCACCAGAGCCTTTGGCAGGCGAAGACCACTTTTCTTAGGATAAGCTGTACTAGCTGTCCCCTTTCAAATTGGCTGTTGTTGGCTCCCTTCCCGCTCAATATTTGGGGAGAGGACCATGGCCTCTATATATAGAATTAGCCACCACAGTAAGGGGGCAACGGGTCTAAAACAGATCCAACTGGTCTTGGAGAGATCCAACCCATCCACAAGTTCACCAAGCACAAGTACACCTCTCCTCAGGAGGCTGTTCTTCCCCTTGTACTGTTCATCCTCAGCCCAAGAGGCAATCCACCACCACCACACTAGAGTAGGGTATTACACCTCAACGGTGGCCCGAACCAGTATAAATCTTGTGTTCTGTGTGTTGTGAGTTCGTCGAGTTAGTCCCTGAGATCTTAGTTAAGTTAGGACGTGGATTGGTAGGGGGAGATCTTCACGCCCACCCCAGTGTTTGAACCTTAAGGGTTTTGTAGGAAGTCGTGATCCAACATTTGGCGCGCCGGGTAGGGGTGCGTCGGAGCCTCTCTCCCACCAGTCGATTCATCGATGCTCTGCAGTTCCGATGTCCGGCGACTAAAGGACCAACACCGACCGCTGGGTAGCCTGGCCAGCCTGGGCGGCGCCGCCTGCCCAGGAAGACCTCAACCCCGCGCTTCAGGCGGCGCGCGTGCCACCTGACACTGCGGGGCGCGGGCGGCGCGGCCAGGCGCCATCCACCCTCACCCCACGACATGCGCGAGCTGCTGCAAGGGCCGCGAGCCACGCCGCGGCGATGGCACCGCACACCTGGAGGGAGCAGGCAAACATGCAGGCTGCACTCATGGTGGCACGGGAGCTGCTACGGTGCCAACTAATGGAGAGCGGCCGAGATGCACTGTTGGAACGCGTCGCGGAGCTACTGGACGCCGTGGCTTCAGGTGCGTCGCCCTTCTATTCTCTGCTCATGCCACAAGCTACGGCCGGGTCGCATGGCGGGCCAAGCCGTGCCCGCGTGCCTACAGGCGCACTGTAACACCCTCGATGCGGCTATATCTCCCACGTGTCGGAGCATGACTTAGAGGCATAACCGCATTGAAGGCAATGTCGCAAGAGGGGTAATCTTTACACGTCCCAGGTACTGAATAAGGAAAGCGGTACATAGTTGGCTTACAATCGCCACTTCACACAATAACATAAATAAAGCATTACAATGATCCAGTTACAATCAAGGTATGACTACGGAACCAAAATAAAAGAAGACCACCCCTAATGCTACATATCCCCGATCGCCCCAACTGGGCTCCACTACTGATCAACTGGAAACGAAACAACACAGCGAACACGATCTTCATCAAGCTCCTCCTTGAGCTCGGATGAGTCACCTGCATGGTTTCATCGGCACCTGCAAACTGGTTTTGGAAGTAATCTATGAGTCACGGGGACTCAGCAATCTCACACCCTCACGATCAAGACTATTTAAGCTTATGGGTAGGGAAAAGGTACGAGGCGGAGCTGCAGCAAGCACTAGCATATATGGTGGCTAACTTACGCAAAAGAGAGCGAGAAGAGAAGGCAAAGCACGTTTGAGAATCTATGATCAAGAAGTGATCCTGAAACTACTTACGTTCAAGCATAACTCCAACACCGTGTTCACTTCCCGGACTCTGCCGAGAAGAGACCATCATGGCTACACACGCGGTTGATGCATTTTAATTAAGATAAGTTTCAGGTTTTCTACAACCGGACATTAACAAATTCCCATCTGCCCATAACCGCGGGCACGGCTTTCGAAAGTTTAAAACCCTGCAGGGGTGTCCCAACTTAGACCATCACAAGCTCTCACGGTCAACGAAGGATATTCCTTCTCCTGAGAAGACCCGATCAGTCTCGGAATCCCGGTTACAAGACATTTCGACAATGGTAAAACAAGACCAGCAAAGCCACCTGTATGTGCCGACAAATCCCGATAGGAGCTGCACACATCTCATTCTCAGGGCACACCGGATTGTCCAAACTTCCGGTAGGCCAACCCAGAGTTGCCCC
>NC_057800.1:612970073-613022728 GCF_018294505.1 Triticum aestivum
GGGGTTAAAATAAAGATGACCCTTGAGAGCGCGACTCCCAAGGGAAAGAAGAAGGAAGGAGGAGGTGATGATGCATGATCATACATGGAGCATCCAACAAAGTGACATGCATGAATATGACAATGCACATGATGATTATGAGAATGAAAAAATACAAGAGGCACAAATGCAACATGACAACGATGGGAATGGCAATGCAATAAACCAAAAGATGAACATGATGCAAGAAGAAAAATATGACAATGACACTCATCCGATCAAGGCAACAAATAGTTCAAACACACAACGACAACGAGATAAAAGGAAGGCGTCTGAAGCTCCGTTCTTGGGGCGTCACAACACTCACCACTACAAGAGGATCTCGTCCCGAGATCTAGAATGGCACCGGAGGGAAAAATGGAAGAGAAAGAGAAAAGGTAAAACTAAGTTGCTTCTTTGACAAACGAGTGAAACCAAAGAACCTTGCGAGGTTGAGAAAATTGAAAAAAAGAAAGCAACGGCGATGAACATAGTTGAAAGCACTCCGTTAAGAAAGAGGAATAAGAAAGAACCGATTCGGGTAGCACTCCGGTTGAAAAGAGATGAAAGACTTGATAAGATGAAAGAACTTGAGCAGAGGACACAACACTCCGGTTAAATTGATAAGCATGAAAAGAACACGATCCTGAGAAAAACAAGAAGATGGGTTGAAGAGAGCAACATCACAATGCCTCCAGAACGAAAAAGTAGAAGTTGGACCGTCAGAACAAAAGAACGGAGAAGAAAACAACATCTTCTACCTTCAATGAGCTTGCAAAAGCATCTTTAGGAGAAGGTTCGTACGGAGTTGTTGGAAATCCAACAATGAAAAGAATAATCTTGATATGGTCTTATGGAATACATCTTCAATTATGAGGTGACAACCTGCCACTCACGGGAAAAGAATTGGATTGATATGAACAAGGAGACGAGAAACTATTTCACCGAGAGGATAGATGAAGAACTTGGGTCATTTATAAATACCACAAATAGCTACAATCCTTAGGGAAAGCTTTAGGTGAAATATAACCCAAGATAACTCCAATGACAAGATTGATGGATTTAAAATATCTCATTCTTGATAACATGTGAATCATGAAACATGAACTCAAATTATCAAGAATGACATAATTCCACCTCAAATGATAAGATATGAAAGAATTGCACTTCAGAATGCAAAAAGAAGAAAACTTGAAGTATATCTTGGCGGATCATAGCTTCGAGAGTTATCTTGAAGAACAATTGAAGAATGAGAAAAAAAATCCTTGACGAACCACCATGTAACCTCCATGAAGAACTCCGGTAATAAAAGAATGATCAAACGACAGGAAAGAGAAGTTGAAAACACAAGGTGAAACCTTGTGATGATTTAGATGGAGCTTCGTGGTGATATAATTGAGAGATCTTGGAACTCCGGGAAAGAAAGATTAACAAAAGAAATCAAGAATTTATTCATCATGAGAAAACTTCGAAGGAAGGAATTGATCACTTGGATGAAAGAAGAATAAGAATTATGTTATGCTTATCCTTTACCAATTAAATTGACGACAAACAATGGATTTGGCACACTACTTATTCTCATAGAAAGGATTAAGATAGATATGGCGCAACTTAGATGGTCTTCAACGAACCACCGGAGGGATTGAAACAACGAATAAATTGATATGATAATGAAGGAAAAGAAATCTTGAATGAAACACCGTAAGAATTGAAAAATGAACGAAGAAAAGATAAAGAAACACCGGGAAGAATTAGCGAATGAACAAAGATGCTTGAGAGAATTAATATACAAGTAAACGAAGAGATCCCGGGCTGATTAGCGAAATTTGAATGATGCACCGGTAAGATTTGGAGAATGAGAGCTGAAGGCTGAGAATGAATAAGTCTTCTAAAATGATGGGCTTTGGACGAATCAAACTGAAAAGAATCTTGAATTACTCCGGATAGGTGAAAAGAATTCTCACAATCGAAAACAATTATGAGGGGATGACATTAAGCTAGAACCACGAATCTTCAAGAGAACGGATAAGGATTTAACAGGAACTCTTCTTCGGTCTGCAAATGTTGAGAATGACAATGAGAACACCACCATGAATTGTTGAGGCACTCCGGAATGAAGAATAGAAAAGGTTGATCCAATGATGAAAATAATTTGAAAGATCTTGGAGAAAAGCATATGACTGATGGTAAATCATTCTTACGTCAAACTTTGAAATAATTTGAGGATAGCTCCGTAAAAAATAGAAGAGTCAGGTAAGATCCTGGGAAAAAACCTGTGGGTTAGGGCCCACTCAAAAGAAACACCGTTGAAATGATTTAAAGAGAGAGATTGCACTGGTTAAATTAAAAGACTTGAATGAGATAACATCCTTGAAAGAGCTTGAACGAATTAGGAATGAAAACACGAATCTTCTGAGATATCTTCAGCACTCTAGAACAAATGAATAGCGAGAAGTGAAAGATTATGAGGTGCACCGGTCATAACAAAACATTGTGCAACGAGGAAAGGATATGATCGACAAAGCTTGAATAGGATCCACCGGAGAAGAAAAAGAATGATAAATGATGATCTTGAAGCTCCATAAGCATCTTCCTGAGAATCACCGGATAAGAACATTGATTGAAAAGAATGAAGACACTTCTCATGAACAAAATGGATACTTGATTAAGAAATCTGAGTCCTTGAAGAAACAAAGTGAGGGAGGGTGGGAAAACAAAGACAATTTGAAATGGATGAAACGAACACCGTTGAGAAACTTATAATTGATCTTGCGGATGTTTAAATGATCGGATCCACTTGAAGAGAAACACGCCGGTTCAATAAGAATTAACATGACAACCTCGATGATCAAGAAGGATTAGCATTCACATAGATATATGAGAACACCGCTTAGGAAAGGTATGGAATCAACACTTGACATTGAAGCAACTCGAATACCACAACTCAAAACAAAACAAAGGTTTGGCTTGCAGAATAAGCCGGAGCAAACATATGATAGAGATTTCGTCCGAAGTTTTCGTGGTGGGGCCCACATGGGCTCGATCGTACAACACCATCATGTACAAGGCAATGCACATGACATACGAAGCGTCCCCGAGTCAGCATAGCCAAGGACTCTTTAAGACACAACGAGACTACTGTAAAAACCAACCGTGGATAGGCGGACCACTAGACGTCGAACCCCAATTTCATATCATACATCTATCAGAAAGATATCCTACGATATACTTGAATTCCCACTTATAAACTCCCGAAACTTTCCGGTTATGCAATCAGGTGTTGGGGATACAGGGGAAGCATAATATCTCACCCAAAACTAGCAAATCCTACATCCAGCTGTATCCATCCTTCAACACATAACCAAGAAACCTTCGGAAATCATTTACCTCAACCTTCGAAAAGCATCCGTTATACGAGTTATGGCAATACTCCCGAACTCCCGCCCCAGTACTGGGTGGCGTCGAGGTTATCTCACCAACAACTGCATAAAAGAGATTTTCGATGTCGGCGAAACTCAGGTATTCCAGAACTGCAACGATAAAATTGTGACGACAACACCTCGGAGCTCAACTCCCCGGGACACTGCCACAACCCCTAAATGTCAGGAGGCACCAAGAACAATGTTCTCGTCAAAAAACCATCGAAACGATTCCAAGATACCCGCGTGATCCTAAATTTTTTTAGTGAAATTTGAGAAGAGAAGAGTCAAAACTCTACGTCAGGATGCCTCACCAGAGCGACGAAGGGACTGAGGAGTAAAAAGAATCCTACTCTCCGATATATATAATCCTAAAAGACTCAAAACATTTTTCTAGACTCAACAACGCCAGCGATTCGATCAAGCAGGGTCTCCTAAGTCGGGGAAGGCTCTGATTACCAACTTGTAACACCCTCGATGCAGCTATATCTCCCATGTGTCAGAGCACGACTTAGAGGCATAACCGCATTGAAGGCAATGTCGCAAGAGGGGTAATCTTTACACATCCCATGTACTGGATAAGGAAAGCGGTACATAGTTGGCTTACAATCGCCACTTCACATAATAACATAAATAAAGCATTACAACCATCCAGTTACAATCAAGGTCCGACTACGGAACCAAAATAAAAGAAGACCACCCCTAATGCTACAGATCCCCGATCGCCCCAACTGGGTTCCACTACTGATCAACTGGAAATGAAACAACACAGCGAACACGATCTTCATCAAGCTCCTCCTTGAGCTCAGTTGAGTCAACTGCACGGTTTCATCGGCACCTGCAAACTGGTTTTGGAAGTAATCTGTGAGTCACGGGGACTCAGCAATCTCACACCGTTGCGATCAAGACTATTTAAGCTTATGGGTAGGGAAAATGTATGAGGTGGAGCTGCAGCAAGCACTAGCATATATGGTGGCTAACTTGCGCAAAAGAGAGCGAGAAGAGAAGGCAAAGCACGTTCGAGAATCTATGATCAAGAAGTGATCCTGAAACTACTTACGTTCAAGCATAACTCCAACACCGTGTTCACTTCCCGGACTCTGCCGAGAAGAGACCATCACGGCTACACACGCGGTTGATGCATTTTAATTAAGATAAGTTTCAGGTTTTTTACAACCGGACATTAACAAATTCCCATCTGCCCATAACCGCGGGCACGGCTTTCGAAAGTTCAAAACCCTGCAGGGGTGTCCCAACTTAGCCCAGCACAAGCTCTCACGGTCAACGAAGGATATTCCTTCTCCCGAGAAGACCTGATCAGTCTCGGAATCCCGGTTACAAGACATTTCGACAATGGTAAAACAAGACCAGCAAAGCCACCCGAATGTGCCGACAAATCCCAATAGATGGGAATTTGTTAATATCTGGTTGTAGAGAACTTGACACTTAACTTAATTAAAATGAATCAACCGCGTGTGTAGCCGTGATGGTCTCTTCTCGGTGGAGTCCGGGAAGTGAACACGGTTCTTGTGTTATGCTTGAACGTAAGTAGTTTTAGGATCACTTCTTGATCACTTGTAGTTCACGACCATTGCGTTGCTTCCCTTCTCGCTCTTATTTGCGTCCGTTAGCCACCATATATGCTTAGTGCTTGCTGCAGCTCCACCTCACTACCCTTTCCTACCCATAAGCTTAAATAGTCTTGATCTCGCGGGTGTGAGATTGCCGAGTCCTCGTGACTCACAGATACTTCCAAACAGATGGAGGTGCCAATGATGCCAGCGCAGGTGGCGCAACTGAGCTCGAGTAGGAGCTCGATGAAGATCTTGTTTGTTGTTTTGTTTCGTTTCTGTCGATCAGTAGTGGAGCCCAGTTGGGGCGATCGGGGATCTAGCATTTGGGGTTGTCTTTATTTATGTTGGTTTTGTAGTCGGACCTTGATTGTATTCTAGATGATGTAATGCTGTATTTATGTATTGTGTGAAGTGGCGATTGTAAGCCAACTCGTTATCCCTTTCTTATTCAGTACATGAGACGTGTAAAGATTACCCCACTTGCGACATGCCTACCATGCGGTTATGCCTCTAAGTCATGCCCTGACACATGGGAGATATAGGCGCATCGTGGGTGTTATACAACTGGACGCAACCCCCACTAATCAAAGGCGGGCATCTGCTCCGCGAATGTTGCCTTGTTCAAGCAGCGGCATAGAAGGAAACTCTTCCTTGGCATGTCGTCTGGCAACGGGACACCCGTCAGGACCTTGAGCACCGTTCACCACGCCTCAAGAGGGAGCCCAGACTCCTGAAGTCTCGTGTGGTCCTTGCTGTTGAGCAAGGCCCACATCGGGTGAGAATGGCGCTGAAGCAGAGCGATTCGGTGCCGGATGAACTCCTTCACCACCATAGGCGCAGTCAGATCAAGGTCCTTGAGCCACTTCAGCCTAAGCCGGACAGGGGCAAGGCACGAATTGGTGAGCCTTTGATGGCACCAACCGGAGCTGGCTATAGCGGGCGCTGACAGAGAAGAGAGCAAGGGTTGAGCACTCCGACATCAACAAATACCCACCGTGTCCAAAACCCTCTCGTGGATGGTGGGAGCTCGAAGTTGATCCCCGCGCCGGCCGTCGCTGCCACGGCCTGAAAGCTCAGGCATCCTGAGCTCTGTCGGGGATCAATCAGGTGCAGCGAGAAGAAGCAGTGGAGAAGGGCCACTGAAGGGGCAATGCCTACCATGGCCTCGCAAACAAAGGTGAAGACAGCGAGAAGGGTCACTGATTGAGGATCAAGGTGCAGCATGTGGATCTGATAATGCGTAAGCACATCGTTGAAGAAGGCGGAGAAAGGAGGGACCAGGCCGGCCCAAAGGGCGTCGATGAAGAATGGGACTTCGGTGGCTGCCCGGTCAATGCGAGCACGAGACGCAGGCCAAGCCACCGTCTTTCCCCACTCATTGAAGCTGGAGGCGTGCATGGGACGCACCTTGCCCATGGCCTCATCGTTGAGCACCAGCGATCAGCCAACTGCGGGCTCGACGGCCGGAGGTGCACTAGCCGAAGACAAAGGTTTCTCCCCTTATCCTCTTGTGTCGGCGCCATGGAGATGGAGTGAGCAGAGCTCAGGTCTGATTGGAAAGAGGAGCAAAGTCCGGGGGAAGCATAGGAATTGGAGGAGTATGGCGCAGGCGATGGAAGAATAACTGTGTAGGTTGCGGTGGCCGCATAGCCAGGCGGATTCCAAGGCAGCTTGCGGAAGCGGAGACGCCCACGTCCAATCAACCGCGACACATCGACCGAGGACGCAAGCTATTGGGCCCCGCGGCGCTCCGCACTTGCCCCTTGGCTTCGCCTCGAAGCCAAGCCTGAGCACGCCTTGGGCCCAGGGGCTACTATCGGCGTTCTGGGAACGGGGGTCCCCAGACTTGCCTGCCTGCGGCCCACGGCATGGCTCTGCGAGCGGGCCCGTACAACCCATCTTCACCATAAACCACTCAAGACCCTCGCGAGGGGCCAAGCCTCGCGAGGCGGACGACACAAGACCTCAGGGGCGGCCTCACCAGGCCGGCTCGCGAGGGGCGGAGAGATTAAGGCCAGGCAAAACTCGCGAGGTTCCAATGACGTGAGCCATGACGACCAAGGCCAGGCAGGCGCCACGCGCGCACAGTGTCCTTGTTTCCTCTTTGGTGCTAAGAAGGCAAGCGCAGACACAGAGTACCGAGGCGTCAAGCAAAGGTTTCCATATCGGTGCAACGAGACCAAGACCAGAAGGACGGCAAGACGGAGGTCACCGTGGAGCCCAAGACGGTGTCACCACTAGAGCCTTTGGCAGGCAAAGACCACTTTTGTCAGGATAAGCTGTGCTAGCTGTCCCCTTTCAAATTGGTTGTTGTTGGCTCCCTTCCCGCTCAATATTACGGAGAGGACCAGGGCCTCTATATATAGGATTAGCCACCACAGTAGGGGGGCAACGGGTCTAAAATAGATCCAACTGGTCTCGGAGAGATCCAACCCATCCACAAGTTCACCAAGCACAAGAACACCTCTCCTCAGGAGGTTTTTCTTCCCCTTCTACTGTTCATCCTCAGCCCAAGAGGCAATCCACCACCACCACACCGGAGTAGGGTATTACACCTCAACGGTGGCCTGAACCAGTATAAATCCTATGTCCTATGTGTTGTGAGTTCGTCGAGTTAGTCACTGAGATCTTAGCGAAGCTAGGACGTGGATTGGTAGGGGGAGATCTTCACGCGCACCCCAGTGTTTGAACCTTAAGGGTTTTGCCGGAACCCGTGATCCGACACATACCAATGGACAAAGGGAATAGCGTATGTTGTCATAATAGTTCTACCGATAAAGATCTTCGTAGAATATGTAGGATACAATATAAGCATCCAGGTTCCACTATTGGTTATTGGCCGAAGAGGTGTCCCGGTCATGTCTACATAGTTCTCGAACCCGTAGGGTCCGCACGCTTAACGTTCGATGACGATTTTGTATTATATGAGTTATGTGATTTGGTGACCGAATGTTGTTCGGAGTCCCGGATGAGATCACAGACATGACGAGGAGTCTCAAAATGGTCGAGGGGTAAAGATTGATATATAGGACGATAGTATTCAGACACCGGGAGTGTTCCGGAGGGTACCGGGTACATATCGGGTCACCGGATGGGGTTCCAGACACCCCCGGCAAAAGATACGGGCCTAATGGGCCAAGAGGGGAAACACAACAGCCAGCAGGGGCTTCCGCGCCCCCATATGGGCCGCACCTAAGGGGAAGGAAAGAGGGGAAGATAGTAGGAAGGGAGAGATTCGGCCTCCCCCTTCCTTCCCTCCTCCTTCCTTTCCTCTCCGGAAAACATGGTAAGGGGGGGCGAATTGGACCTCCTACTTGGGGCACCCCAAGGCTGTCCCCCTCCCCCTCCCACCTATATATATGTGGGGAGGGGGCACCTAGAACACACACCAACAATTGTTAGCCATGTGCGGCGCCCCCCCCCTCCATATTTTGCGTCTCCGGTCATATCTTCGTAGTGCTTAGGCGTAGCCCTGCGCGGATCACTTCACCATCACCGTCACCACGCGCGTTGTGCTGACGGAACTCGTCTACTTCCTCAACACTCTGCTGGATCAAGAGTTCGAGGGACATCATTGAGCTGAACTGTGCAGAACTCGGAGGTGCCGTACGTTCGGCGCTTGATCGGTCAGAACGAGAAGAAGTTCGACTACATCAACCGCGTTGTCAAACGCTTCCGCTTTCAGTCTATGAGGGTACGTAGACACACTCTCCCCCTCTTGTTGCTATGCATCTCCTAGATATATCTTGCGTGAGGGTAGGATTTTTTTTGAAATTGCATGCTACATTTCCCAACACCAACCGATCGAGTACCGAACATACGACACCTCTGCGTTCAGCACACTTCAGCTCGGTGACGTCCACACCTTCTTGATCCAACAAGACGGCAAGGTACTGGATGAGTTCCGGCAGCACGGCGACGTGGTGACAGTAATGGTGATGCTATCTCTACAGGGCTTTGCCTAAGCACTACGAATATATGACCGAGGGTGTAAATGGTGGAGGGGGTGCCGCACACGGCTAAGACAATGTTGTGTCCTTTTGTGGCGCCCGCTCCCACATATATATAGGTGGGGGAGGAGGGAGCAGCCATGAGGCGCCCCAAGTAGGCCAAATCCTACTTGGAGTCCCTCCCAAGTGGTGCCGCCCTTTCCTTTTTAGGTGAGCGGGGAAAGGCAAGGGAGGGAGGCACCCCCTCCTTTCCTTTCTCCCATGAGAAGGGGGGAGCAGGAGGGGCTAGCCCTCCCCCTTTCCTTCCCTAGGGCCTGCGGCCAGGGAGAGGGGCGCGCTAATGCAGCTTGAAGCTACGTCAATATTTCCCCAAAGAGGAAGGGCTGATGCAGCACAACGTCGGTAGGTATTTCCCTCAGTGATGAGACCAAAGTTATCAAACGAGTAGGAGAACCAAGCAACACAACATAAACAGCCCCTGCACACAAATAACAAATACTACCAACCCGACATGTAAAAGGGGTTGTCAATCCCTTTCGGGTAGCGGCGCCCCAAGATACGTAATCAGACATGAAATAAATTATAGTAGATTGATAGATCGAACGCCAAATAAAATAAATAAGAATAAAACGCAGCAAGGTATTTTTTGTTTTTTTGATTAATAGATCTGAAAATAAAAGCAAGGAAAAGTATATCGCAAAGGCAAATAATATGAGAAAGAGACCCGGGGGCCGTAGGTTTCACTAGTGGCTTCGGTGGGTAAACAAATTACTGTTGGGCAATTGATAGAACTTCAAATAATCATGACGATATCCAGGCAAGGATCATTACATAGGCATCACGTCCAAGATTAGTAGACCGACCCATGCCTGTATCTACTACTATTACTCCACACATCGACCGCTATCCAGCATGCATCTAGTGTACTAAGTTCATGGGGAAACGGAGTAATGCAATAAGAATGATGACATGATGTAGGCACGATCTATCTATGTAGAGATAGACCCCATCGTTTTATCCTTAGTAGCAACGATACATACGTGTTAGTTCCCCTTCTGTCATTGGTATCAAGCACCGTAAGATTGAACCCACTACAAAGCACCTCTCCCATTGCAAGATAAATAGATCAAGTTAGCCAAACAAAACCCACATATCGTATAAGAAATACGAGGCTATAAGCAATCATGCATATAAGGGATCAAAGAAACTCAAATAACTTTCATGGATTTAAAAAGATAGATTTGATCATAAACTGAAAGTTCATCCGATCCCAACAAACACACCGCAAAAAGAGTTACATCATATGGATCTCCAAGAGACCATTGTATTGAGAATCAAACGAGGGAGAGGAAGCCATCTAGCTACTAACTACGGAACCAAAGGTCTACAAAGGACTACTCACGCATCATTGGAGAGGCACTAATGGAAGTGGTGAACCCCTCTGTCATGGTGTCTAGATTGGATCTGGTGGTTCTGGACTCTGCAGTGGCTGGAATTGATTTTCGTCGACTCCCCTAGGGTTTCTGGAATATTGGGGTATTTATAGAGCAAAGAGGCGGTCCGGGGGGCACCCGAGGTGGGCACAACCCACCGGGGCGCACTTGGGCCTCTTGGCGCGCCCTGGTGGGTTGTGCTCCCCTTAGAGCACCCCCAGGCGCTGCCTTGGCCCATTGGGTGTCTTCTAGTCCATAAAAAATCTCCGTAAAGTTTCCTTGCATTTAGACTCCGTTTGGTATTGATTTCCTGCGATGTAAAAAACATGCAGAAAATAGCAACTCGCACTTGGCACCATGTTAATAGGTTAGTACCAAAAATGATATAAATGACTATGAAATGATTATAAAACATCCAAGATTGATAATATAACAGCATGGAACAATCAAAAATTATAGATACGTTGGCGACGTATCAGCATCCCAAAGCTTAACTCCTACTTGTCCTCTAGTAGGTAAGTGATAAAAACAGAATTATTGATGTGGAATGCTGCCTAACATGTCATTTCATATTCTTTTCTTTATACACTACAAAAAAAGACAATTCCGTGATGATACGTGTTTTTCACAGTAGGTCACGTTTTCTGTCATGCATGTACATCCATGACGATTTTATGACAGAATCAAGATAGTCATACTTGTGCTGTCGTAGAAGTGTTCCATGACATTACCAAAATTTTCATCACGGAAGTGTCCACTTCCATGATGATAAATCGCGTGTCATAGAAGTGCTTTCGCCAAGGGTGACCGACACGTGGCATTGACTGTAACGGCTCGATGTTAAGCTATCGGGTCCGGTTTTGGATCCGATAACCCGTTAACAGCCCGGACCAATGGGGATTTCCCACGTGTAAAATTCTCATTGGCCGACGGAACCACGTGTCAGCTCCTCGTTGGGACAGATGTCATCCACTCATTGGATAGGAGGCGCCTATGATACGTCAACACGTGGCATGGCCCAATAGAGGCCCATTCTAGTGAAAAGGCCAGCCCAACTAAAGGCCCACCATGTTTTTTCAGACACTAGTGGGCTGTCCCGTTAATAGCTTGCCATGTTTTGGGTCAAATTAAGGCCCATATCAGACCAGGCCCGTTCACAGCCTACCGAGTTTTGGGCCATATTACGGCCCATATCCGATCAGGCCCGTTAACAAGCCATTGTACCTTTGGGCCCATTCTAAGACAAGTTTCTATTTCAGCCTGCTAAATGCCCGTTTACCAGTTCGACCCAATAATAGTTTCAGCCTGTTAGCGGCCTGTGGAGTATCTGGGACGTTGTCAGCCTGGTTTAACTTTAGGCCGTTTAATGGCCCACGCAGAAACTGGGCTATTTCTTGTCCGAAGTAACTTTAGGCCTCTTAATGGCCCGTAGTCTTCGTGGATAAATTTCAGCCCAACTGGCCTATCGGCTTGTTAATGGCTAGTGTAATAGTTGGCCCTAATTACAGCCCGCATTGAATCCAGCCTGCTTACAGCCCATCTGATAATGGCCCGTGACGCTTTTGGGCCTATGGCCCACGTGGATACCGGCTTGCTTAAAGCCCATAAATTTATTGGGCCAAACAGGCCCGAGATATATTTTGGCTTGTTAACTGCTTGTCCTTTTTGGATCCAACATGGGCCTTAGGCAGTTCCAGCCTGTATTCGCCCATGAATTTTTCGGCTCAATGCTAGCCCAATCTAGGTTTTAGCCTGTTAAAAGCCCATTGTATTCTCTGGCTGAGCTGGCCAGAACTTTACGCGGCCTGTTAAAGGCGGGAAACTACTATAGGTTTAGACCTCCTAGTGGCCCAAGATGATTATAGGCCCACATTTTGGCCCATATGAGTAACGGGCCGTCCTGAAGACCGACAACACAGAGATCCACTGAACCATCCGGCCTAAATTATAGCATACCGACCAAAGTATAAACCTACACTAAGCTTGGGGGAGTTGATATGTCCATTTCGGCTTTTGCATGAGGACAAGCGAGGTCTAAGCTTGGGGGAGTTGATACGTCCATTTTGCATCATGCTTTTATATCGATATTTATTGCATGATGGGCTGTTATTACACATTATGTCACAATAATTATGCATATTCTCTCTTATTTTACAAGGTTTACATAAAGAGGGAGAATGCCGAGAGCTGGGATTCTGGGCTGGAAAAGGAGCAAATATTAGAGACCTATTCTGCACAGCTCCAAAAGTCCTGAAACTTCACGGAAGACGTTTTCAGAATATATAAAAAATATTGAGCGCAAGAAGTTCACCAGGGGGCCACAGCCTGCCCACAAGGGTGGGGGGCGCACCCTACACCCATGGGCAGGCCCCCCTACCTCGTATGCCCCCTGGTGACCCTCCGATGGCCATCTTCTGTTATATGGAGTCTTTCGATGAGAAAAAAATCATAAGCCATCTCCTCGGACGAAACTCTGCCGCCACGAGGCGGAACCTTGGCGAACCCAATCTAGGGCTTTGATAGAGCTGTTCTGTCGGGGAAACATCCCTTCGGGAGGGGGAAATCATCGCCATCGTCATCACCAACGCTCCTCTCATCGGGAGAGGGCAATCTCCATCAACATCTTCACCAGCACCATCTCCTCACAAAACCCTAGTTCATCTCTTGTATCCAATTCTTGTCTCCAAGTCCGGGATTGGTACTAGTAGGTTGCTAGTAGTGTTAATTACTCCTTGTAGTTGATGCTAGTTGGTTTATTTGGTGGAAGATCATATGTTCAGATCCTATATGCATATTAATACCCCTCTGATTATGAACATGATTATGCTTTGTGAGTAGTTACGTTTGTTCCTGAGGACATGGGAGAAGTCTTGCTATTAGTAGTCATGTGAATTTGGTATTCGTTCGATATTTTGATGAGATATATGTTGTCTCTCCTCTAGTGGTGTTATGTGAATGTCGACTACATAACACTTCACCATTATTTGGGCCTAGAGGAAGGCATTGGGAAGTAATAAGTAGATGATGGGTTGCTAGAGTGACAGAAGCTTAAACCCTAGTTTATGCCTTGCTTTTGTAAGGGGCTGATTTGGATCCATATGTTTCATGCTATGGTTAGGTTTACCTTAATACTTTTGTTGTAGTTGGGGATGCTTGCAATAGAGGTTAATCGTAAGTGGGATGCTTGTCCAAGTAAGGACAGTACCCAAGCACCGGTCCACCCACATACCAAATTATCAAAGTACCAAACGCTAATCGTATGAACATGATGAAAACTAGCTTGACGATATTCCCATGTGTCCTCGGGAGCCTTTTCTCTATATAAGAGTTTGTCCAAGATTTTCATTTGCTACAAAAGGATTGGGCCACCTTGTTGCACTTTATTTACTTTTGTTACTTGTTGCTCATTACAAATTATCCTATCACAAAACTATCTGTTACCACTTATTTGAGTACTTGCAGAGAATACCTTGCTGGAAACCACTTATCATTTCCTTCTGCTCCTCGTTGGGTTTGACACTCTTACTTATCGAAAGGATTACGATAGATCCCCTATACTTGTGGGTCATCAAGACTCTTTTCTGGAGCCGTTGTCGGGGACTGAAGCGCCTTTGGTAGGTCGAATTTGGTAAGGAAAAATTATATAGTGTGCTGAAATTTACTGTCACTTGTTACTATGGAAAGTAATCCTCTGAGGGGCTTGTTCGGGGTATCTTCACCCCGACCAGTATAGCAAATAGTTGCTCCTCAACCTACTGAACCTACTGAAAATGAAAATGTTTGCTTTGAAATTCCTTTGGGTATGATAGAAAAACTGCTAGCTAATCCTTTGCAGGAGACGGAACGACACATCCTGATGAGCACCTAATATATCTGGATGAAGTTTGTGGATTATTTAAGCTTGCAGGTGTACCCAGAGATGTTATTAAGAAGAAGGCATTCCCTTTATCTTTGAAGGAAGATGCATTGACATGGTATAGGCTATGTGATGATACGGGGTCATGGAACTACAAACGATTGAAATTGGAATTTCGTCAGAAGTTTTATCATATGCATCTTGTTCATCGTGATCGCAATTATATATATAATTTTTGGCCTCGCGAAGGAGAAAGCATCACTCAAGCTTGGGGGAGGCTTAAATCAATGTTATATTCATGCTCCAATCATGAGCTCTCAAGAGAGATGATTATTCAAAATTTATATGCTCGGCTTTCTGATAACAATCGCACCATGCTCGATACTTCTTGTGCTGACTCTTTTATGACGAAGACTATTGAATTCAAATGAGATTTATTGGAAAGAATTAAACGCAACTCTGAAGATTGGGACCTCGATGAAGGTAAGGAGTTAGGTATGACACCTAAGTTTGATTGTGTTAAATCTTTTATGGATACGGATGTTTTCCGTAAATTTAGCACTAAATATGGACTTGACTCTGAGATAGTAGCTTCTTTATGTGAATCTTTTGCTACTCATGTTGATCTCCCTAGGGAGAAGTGGTTTAAATATCATCCTCCCATAGAAGTAAAAGTAGTTGCACCTATTAAAGTTGAAGAAAAGACTATCACTTATAATGATCCTATTGTTCCTACTTCTTATGTTGAGAAACCACCTTTCCCTGTTAGGATAAAGGATCATGCTAAAGTTTCAACTCTGGTTCATAAAAGCAATATTAGAACTTATACACCTCCTGAACAAGTTAAAGTTGAACTTGTATTGCTATTGTTAAATATCTATTGTCTGATAATATTGATGGGCATGTTATTCATTTCCGTGATGAGACTGCTAGAATTGCTAAACCTTGTGCTAAAGATAAACCTAGATCTTTGGTAGGCATGCCTGTTATTTCTGTAAAATAGGAGATCATTGTTATCATGGCTTATGTGATATGGGTGCTACTGCTAGTGCTATACCTCATGACTTATACAAAGAAATTATGCATGATATTGCACCTGCTGAGATAGAAGATATTGATGTCGCAATTAAACTTGCCAATAGAGATACTATTTCACCAATTGGAATTGTTAGAGATGTTGAAGTCTTGTGTGGGAAAACTAAACATCCTGCTGATTTTCTTGTTCTTGGTTCCCCACAAGATAGCTTTTGTCCCATTATATTTGGTAGACCCTTCTTAAACACTGTTAATGCTAAGATAGATTGCAAAAAGGATGTTGTTACTATCGGTTTAGATGATATGTTTCATGAATTTAATTTCTCTAAATTTAGTAGACAACGCCGTGAAGAAGAATTACCTAGTAAGGATGAAATTATTGGTGTTGCTTCTATTGCCGTACCTCCTAGTGATCCTTTAAAACAATACTTGCTAGACCATGAAAATGATATGTTTATGAATGAAAGAAGGGAAATAGATGAAGTATTCTTTAAACAGGAACCAATTCTGAAACACAATTTGCCTGTTGAAATCCTAGGGGATCCTCCTCCACCCAAGGGTGATCCCGTGTTTGAGCTTAAATCGTTGCCTGATACTCTTAAATATGCTTATCTTGATGAGATAAAGATATATCCTGTTATTATTAGTGCTAACCTTTCAGAGCACGAGGAAGAGAGATTATTGAAAACTTTGAAGAAGCACCGTGCTGCTATTGGGTATACTCTCGATGATCTTAAGGCCAATAGTCCCACTCTATGTCAACATAAAATAAATTTGGAAGAAGATGCTAAACCAGTTCGTGATCATCAACGATGGCTGAATCCTAAAATGAAAGAAGTGGTAAGAACGGAAACACTAAAGCTCCTTGAGGCAGGTATAGTCTATCCCGTTGCTGATAGTCAGTGGGTAAGCCCTGTCCATTGTTCCCCTAAGAAGGGAGGTATTACTGTCGTTCCTAATGATAAACATGAATTGATTCCTCAAAGAATTATTACAGGTTATAGGATGGCAATTGATTTCCGCAAATTAAATAAGGCCACTAAAAAGGATCATTACCCCTTACCTTTTATCGATCAAATGCTAGAAATATTATCCAAACATACACATTTTTGCTTTCTAGATGGTTATTCTGGTTTCTCTCAAATACCTCTGTCAGCCAAGGATCAATCAAAGACTACTTTTACTTGCCCTTTTGGTACTTTTGCTTATAGATGTATGCCTTTTGGTTTATGTAATGCACCTGCTACCTTTCAAATATGCATGATGGCTATATTCTCTGACTTTTGTGAAAAGATTTGTGAGGTTTTCATGGACGATTTCTCCGTCTATGGATCTTTTTTTGATGATTGCTTGAGCAACCTTGATTGAGTTTTGCGGAGATGTGAAGAAACTAATATTATCTTGATTGGGCAAAGTGCCACTTTATGGTTAATGAAGATATTGTCTTGGGGCATAAAGTTTCTGAAAGAGGTATTGAAGTTGATAAAGCCAAGGTTGAGGCTATTGAAAAGATGCCATGCCCCAAGGACATCAAAGGTATAAGAAGTTTCCTTGGTCATGCCGGATTTTATAGGAGGTTCATTAAGGATTTCTCAAAAATTTCTCGGCCTCTGACTAATTTATTACAAAAAGAAATACCATTTGTCTTTGATGATGATTGTGTAGAAGCATTTGAAATACTTAAGAAAGCATTGATCTCTGCACCTATTGTTCAGCCATCTGTTTGGAATTTACCCTTTGAAATTATGTGTGATGCTAGTGATTATGTTGTAGGTGCTATTCTAGGGAAAAGAGTTGATAAGAAATTAAACATTATTCAATATGCTAGTAAAACCCTAGACAATGCACAAATAAATTATGCTACTACTGAAAAAGAATTCTTAGCAGTTTTATTTGCTTGTGATAAGTTCAGACCATATATTGTTGATTCTAAAGTAACTATTCACATTGATCATGCTGCTATTAAATATCTTATGGAAAAGAAAGATGCTAAACCTAGACTTATTAGATGGGTTCTCTTGCTACAAGAATTTGACTTACATATTGTTGATAGAAAGGGAGCTGAGAACCCCGTTGCAGACAAATTGTCTAGGTTAGAAAATGTGCTTGCCGACCCACTACCTATTGATGATAGCTTTCCTGATGAGCAACTAAATGTCATAAATGCTTCTCATACTGCTCCATGGTATGCTGATTATGCAAATTACATTGTTGCCAAATTCATACCACCTAGTTTCACATACCTGCAAAAGAAAAAGTTCTTCTATGATTTGAGGCATTACTTTTGGGATGAACCACATATTTATAAAGAAGGAGTAGATGGTGTTATTAGACGTTGTGTACCCGAGCATGAACAAGAACATATCCTATGCAAGTGTCACTCCGAAGCTTATGGAGGACACCATGCTGGAGATAGAACTGCACATAAGGTATTGCAATCTGGTTTTTATTGGCCTACCTCTAATGGATATCCACATATTTTAGTTGCTGTTGATTATGTTACTAAGTGGGTAGAAGCTATTCCAACTAGTAGTGCTGATCATAACACTTCTATTAAAATACTTAAAGAAGTTATTTTCCAAGATTTGGAGTCCCTAGATATTTAATGACTGATGGTGGTTCACATTTTATTCAAGGTGCTTTCTGTAAAATGCTTGCTAAGTATGATGTTAATCATAAAATTGCATCTCCTTATCACCCTCGGTCTAGTGGTCAAGTAGAATTGAGTAATAGAGAGCTCAAATTAATTTTGCAAAAGATTGTCAATAGGTCTAAAAAGAATTGGTCCAAGAAACTTGACGATGCATTATGGGCCTATAGAACTGCATATAAAAATCCTATGGGTATGTGTAGTGACCCGACCTCAGACGGTCAAGTCTCTGTGTATCTGTACTATCCCTGGATCGGTATGCTAGCACACACAGTACATCAATGTATATATCAAAGTGCAATCACATGTATAAATAACAAAAAAACTGATATATACCTTCGGAATCTTAGCGGAAACAGACAAACGGGTGTGGAGTCCCATCAACGCTATCAGCAAGTTGAGTGCGGACCGTAACCCTATCGTATCACTTACTCATCGGATAATACCTACAGCATAATATGTTGCAGCTGTGTAGGTCGGTACGTTGAATGTACTGGCAAGTCACACCACAAGAGATGAATAAATGTCCTATTTATACATGCAATATGGCTGGTGGTTGGTTCTAAATTTAATTTGCATAAAGCTGATTTTTCCCTATCATCAAAAGAATATCATATTGTTACTACATAATTCATCATAATATGATTGAGATGGTTGCTCCATTTAATCTATACCCAAATTCATTAAAACCCATTAGATTATTTAGAGTGATGAGATTGCTCAATTCCCACTTTCCAGATGCTCAAATTGTCCATAACCGGGGACACGGCTAATCGATTAGTTTTACACTCTGCTGAGTTTTGCACACTTTTCCCCACAAGACTCGATCACCTCCTTTGTAGTCCTCGCACTGCCTGGTGTTTGAGAGCCGGAAGATCGAGACATAGTATTTCTGAAGTGTTCCCTCTTAACCCTGGGTAGACCGGTACACCTACATATATAACTACATCTACTAGTCTACCACTATAAGAGGTCACACAACGTACTTAACTAAGCCAGAGCCCATAATAGCTTGTGGCTGTGCAGGTAAGCTTCTAGTCATGAAAAATTGATGAATCCCTTTGAGCCTGGATGGCAGTCCATAGGGTGATCACACGGGTACTCCGGGATCCCCTGGGCAAGTCCACTGGTTTCTCCAGGGTGCCCCTTACCTATCCACCCAGATGTGTGTTAATGTTGGCACCTATGTTACCCTTAATTATTATATCACTCGCAACTTTCATGATCTCACATACCAATCCCCGTCTACAATGGCATAGCAAAAATCCCTACAACGTTGGCGACAAAGAAGTAAAGGCTCATACCTACCTCATTGCACTACTGGGTTTATAATATAGCCAACTAACATATTCATGCAAACCCTACATCAAAGGACTAAATGCATATATAAAACATAGGTATAAAAGGGCATGATCAAGATGTAACTTCCCTTGTACTATTGATGAAGATGAAATATTATATTGAGTCGTCTTTCCATCTCGTTACGATATATCTAATGATATAAGAAAGTACTTTAACACAAAACAACATCCAAATAAAGATCCAAATAAAATATTCAAATTACAATACAAATAAAAACATTCCTACATAAGTTGTTAGGACTTGGTTATGGGTTGAGATAAGATCAAGAATGAAATTATGATATAGGGTTTTGTTCTAGGGTTGGGTCAAAGTGAAGATCGCGGGTTGAAGAGTTGTGAGGCAAGGTTCTACGACAAAGTCTATAATGAAAATGGTAGATGGAGTTTGTGGCACAAAGATTTATGTTACAAAATGTATGTAACAACTCGTGAAGTCTAAATTTATATGATGATAGCATATGACCAGAGATGTTCCTAATGATCTTCTCAAGAAAGTTGAGTCAAGAATCAAATTAAACTAATGATGAAATTGAATTACGATAAAATAAAAACTATATGAAGTGTCATGGTTGAAACAGTGGCTAGACATAGGTGAACAATTAGGAAAAAAAATTCTAACAGCAAGATATGAACCGAAGGATCAATTTTGCTGAAGGAAACATTTTCAGCAGAATTACAGATTAATAGATATAACAAAAATACTCAAATACAAATTTTAAATTTGTGTCAAATTTAATTTACCAAAAGTGAAATATTTTTGTCTCATGATAAACTTCGTGTTTCAACGAATCCGCGGATATAAAATTTGTCGAATTCGGACTTACAGTCTAGGAGATATGAATTTCCGAAGTTTGAGTATTTTTCTGAAAAACAATTACGGAATTTACACAGTGCTCACCGGAGTTAGTCGCCGGAGTTTGGGATAAAGGTCACCGGAGTTGAGGAAGAAGGCCCCAACGTCAAGTAGTAGCAGAACGGCGAAGAGGTCGACAAGGGGAGTCCTTTGGATAAGATCACAGGCTCGGACTTGTCCTGTGGCGGCGTGGAGCGGCCGCCGGAGTTGCCGAACTCCGACGAGCAATTGCTTCCAGAGGAGGAGGTTCAAAGAGTGGTTTTTGGATGGGCGAGTGAGTGGCTTCGAGGCTCTCATCTGGGTACCTTTTATAGGAGCAGGGGAGGTCAGAAATGAGCAGTTTCATAGTTGTTATTGACGGCAGTAAAAGCGGCAGTTTCCTCGAGCTCTAACGGCCATTAGGGGGTGCCTTAAAGAGCACTACTGGAGGGAAGGAGTCGAGAGAGCATGGGGAACCGGTTCAGGAGGTCAGCGGTTGCGGGAAAAGGGAGAGGAAGTGTTGGGGTGCAGCCTAAGCCATGGATGTCTCTGTGTACGTGAACATACAGATGTGCACGAGGAGGAAGATGAACGCTTCGCTAGTGGGCTTCTCGGTCAGTTGGGCCAAATTGGGCCATGGCTGTAGGTTTTCTTTTTGCTAATACATTTGTCGCGCAGAAAAAAATTAATAAAAATAAATAAATGTTCACATACACGTAATTATAATTTGGTTCCTACAACATATTATTTGTGTGCACAAGCTAGAATACATTTTTTATGGACATAAGGACAATTGTAAATTAAGAAAAGGACAATTGTACCGTATTAAATATTTCCAAATATATTTTTGGAGAAGTCACATTATCTCCTCTCATTAAATTTTATTTGATTAATTTGGAAATATTTAAATGACATTAAAACTCCAAATAATATCATATTTCAATTGGAACTCCAAAATCCAAACAAACTCCATATGAAATATTCATCCACCACATTTGAGAAAGTCATCTTATTCTCACTCCAAAATTGTGATTGTGGTTTCCAATATTTCAAAAAAAGAGTCAAACAAAAAATTAAAGCCCTTTGATTTTCTTGAATAAACTTCCCCAACCATAGTTTTCTTTATTGGATAAAATGTTATCCAACTTTTATAACATGATTAGAAAAGTTTTAAACAAGAACTCAAAAGGTTTTAATTCTCGTGAAAATAAAATAATTTGGCATAATCCATCACACTACAATCAAACAAACAACCCTATTTATTTATTTAATATAACATTCCAAAATATATAATTTTGGGATGTTACAAACCTACCACACTTAAAATGAATCTTGTCCTCGAGATTCGGAAAGGCTAGAAAGAAAAGGTTAGGGTTGGGGTCTCCTTGCAATTCCATTGATCATCATGAATGTCTCGGGTGCTACCACACTTAAAATAAACTCATGCACCACCTCTATAGTGTTGACAACACATTTGTCCTCAAATTTCTTGTAATAACTCCTTCATTGATGCTCTCCTGTTAGAGGCATAACATTTCCTTCAATATCTTGGGTCTTTGCATCAAAATGAAATTCTTCTGAAACTTGATCTTCTCATCTGACAGGTCTAGCGCCAATGCTAAACAACTATCGAAAAATCTCATGGAGGTCTGCCATTACTGGTTCCCTGAAAGAAATGGGTCTTGGCTTCATTCTCACCGTGTAACCTATGATTGGCAACAGCTGCCATGTACATGGGTTTATCATCATACCATTCTAAGGCTTAATCAAGGCTTCAATGGGCGTCGACACTTTACTGTGGGTAAGTCACTCAGATTTACCATTCCAAATAACAAGAGCGAATGATAAGAGTAAGTCATCATGGTGGCCAAGCCATGTCGCACCCAAATCATTACCCTGTATAAGGTTTAGTGAATCTCGCATCCTAACACTCGGGCATCCTCACAGGCATTGCAGATTTCTCTTGTCTACGAACTGGGTTTGGATAAATCCATCGATTCTCCAAGCCAAAAAGAAACAACTATCGTTTCACCAAAACCCTCTGGTTTTACGTATCCTCCTATGGAATAGCTATAACTTGATCGGTAGACATTTCTTGTATCCTTCATAATTCTTCCTTCAACAAGACTGTGCTTGTTCCTCGATAAATCCTGGGCCTGTGGGTTATGGCCCACTTCAACACCTGTATAGCTTTTACTCATCCTTGGAGTTACTACTGATCCATATTCTTAGGTAATTCTCATACTACTTCATTTCCTTCATCTCCTTGTGGTAACCAACATAACGAAATCAAACTGCAACTTATTTTTGTCCAGCTCCTTTCTATGGATCGACATGAACAACACGTATCTTTCTCCTTTGACCCTGTGATTTTACGAAATACTACCACACTTAAAATGAATTGTACTAATTCATCCATAGACCATATTTCTCATATCCTCGAAAATGGTCAAAATCTAAGAGAGTGGCAACTCTTACAATTCAACATGGCACTGATGATTCAACTTTATTGATCCATGAAATATTACATTCTCCAAGACTTCCATTACATAGGTCAACTCAACCTACTCATGAAAATAAAATTGCTTCCTACTAATTACTGATATCATAATCTCGACTACTCAGTTTTAGCTTTATTTTGATCCGAACATTCCCTAGCATAAGGTCCCACTTCCTTACAACGAAAACAAATGGCTTACGACTTGTCTCGAGGCTTCCTTGTGATTTTCTGGACTCCTTGGGTTCTTGGCTTCTTGTCCGAACATTCATGGTAGTAGTGCCATGAGTTCTTGCACCTGAAACATGTGATATGACTCAAGTCCTTCTCTGTAGAAATTGGGTTACTCTGGGGAGGTATTCGTTTCCTCTTCGGGGACTTCTTCGTACCAATCAGAGCTTCTATTTCATGTGGATCAAATTCCACTTCTTCTATCAGAAGTATTCTGGATTCTCTTTTCTTTCCTTGGTGCAATACTGTGAAAATGTCCTTTTTCTCCACATGAATAGCAGGCTTTGGAATGAAATCTGGTTAGGCCTTCTCCATCAGGGTCTTCAACATCGTCCTTCGTCACAGGTTCTTTCATACCTTCTCGGAGGGCTTCCTTCATTCCTTCCTTCTGCTTCCGGGTAGTTTGTTGTACCATGGGATAAATGTGACACCGAGCAGGGCAGTGATCCGTTCCTTTACATAAGAAACATGTAACCTGCGAGGTTGGGCATTCTCCGGCTGGGTGATTTTCTTCACAATGTGGGCATCCGTCCTTGTGTTCTTTATGGGTGTGTCCAATTTCTTTGCAAATCTTACACGCACAAGGTTTCTTCATCATCTTACTATCATAGGGCTTCCGGGTAAGACGAGACCTTAGCAGAGTCATCTTGAATTCTTCCCAAGTCTTTGCTCCATTCCATCCTTGTATGGCTTGATGCATTTTCCACCATGTTGCGGCACTTCCTTCAAAGTACCGAAGAGCGTATGGTACTTCATCCTTTCTTTCAACAAGGTTGATCCTCGGGTGATTCTCCATGTTATGAATCCATTGCTTGGTCTCCAACTGAGTCTTGGGTCCCGAGAATTTGAGTCCATCTTCATTCATCATCTATTGGGTCCAAGGGTTTTGAGATGAGATAGAGTTGGAGGAATAGAGAGATACACACATTGCACAAGTCAATCATGATTCACACATTCATTCAATCAAACATTAATATAGTACTGCCACCCACATAAGTTGGTATGGTCAGATACTCAAATTGTAAACGTTCAAACTTATTTTCTCATGATGGTCTACTACTAAACTAACTTCTCCAGATCTTGGTTCTGGTCTCCATGGGGCTTCTTCTGCTTGTGTTGGATACTCTCTAGTTCTTCAGCCAGATAATCTCTGTCGAGATGGAGTTTCCTGTGGCGTCCCAGTATGTCTTGTAGTTGATTCTTGAGCTTCTGGATCTCAACATCTTTGGCATGAGCTATGGTCCTGCTGTTCTCCAGTTCCTGACGAAGTTTCCAAACTTTAACGTTTTCCTCCGCATGCTTGGTTACCTCCAGCTTCTGGGCCTTGAGTTCTTCATGCAGTGCTTCCTTATCAAATAAGACTTAGAGAAGGTCCATCTAGAGGTTCTTGATGTAATACTCCAACTCTTGGTTATACGCCGTCAGAGGTGAAAACTTCAGCTTTTGCTCCTTCGTCAGTAAGATATGTGCTCCACCAGCTTTCTGCCATCCAAGCTTTCCAAAACTGTTCTTTCTTAGCTCATTACGATGACGATAGCACAGGCATGCAACTGCATCATGAATGGCAGTGTTGATGCCCATATCCTTTTTGCAGGCTATCATCTCATTAGTGATGTATCCTTTCTTGGGGTCTCCTTGACGTCCAAAAACTCGAGTCTTAATGCCCCAAGTTCCGGTTCTTCTCTTGTTCACCTTGATCTCCGGTATCGGCAACTTCAGAAGTCTGACCAGTACCATGAGGGTTGGACCACAAAGAACGTCCTTGTAGTGCTCTTTGATGTTCAGGGTGAAATTCTCCATCTAAAATTTAGAAATAAGAAGAGTTTTGGTCAAGGGTTCAAAAGATGAGGGAAAATTCCAAGGCAAAAATTGTTCTCTCGTGGTCTTGCTGGTACTAAGCCATTTCCTAGGGTCACGTCCTATAGTCAACATGAGCTCTGATACCATTTCTGTAGTGACCCGACCTCAGACGGTCAAGTCTCTGTGTATCTGTACTATCCCTGAATTGATATGCTAGCACACACAGTACATCAATGTATATATAAAAGTGCAATCACATGTATAAGTAACAAAAAAACTGATATATACCTTCAGAATCTTAGCGGAAACACGCAAACGGGTGTGGAGTCCCATCAATGCCATCGGCAAGTTGAGTGCGGACCGTAACCCTATCGTATCACTTACTCATCGGATAATACCTGCAACATAATATGTTGCAGCTGTGTAGGTCAGTACGTTGAATGTACTAGCAAGTCACAGCACAAGAGATGAATAAATGTCCTATTTATACATGCAATATGGCTGGTGGTTGGTTCTAAATTTAATTTGCATAAAGCTGATTTTTCCCTATCATCAAAAGAATATCATATTGTTAGTACATAATTCATCATAATATGATTGAGATGGTTGCTCCATTCAATCTATACCCAAATTCATTAAAACCCATTAGATTATTTAGAGTGATGAGATTGCTCAATTCCCACTTTCCAGATGCTCAAATTGTCCATAACCGGGGACACGATTAATCGATTAGTTTTACACTCTGCAGAATTTTGCACACTTTTCCCCACAAGACTCAATCACCTCCTTTGTAGTCCTCGCACTGCCTGATGTTTGAGAGCCGGAAGATCGAGACATACTCTTTCTCAAGTGTTCCCTCTTAACCCTGGGTAGACCGGTACACCTACATATATAACTACATCTGCTAGTCTACCACTGTAAGAGGTCACACAACATACTCAACTAAGCCAGAGCCCATAATAGCTTGTGGCTGTGCAGGTAAGCTTCTAGTCATGAAAAATTGATGAATCCCTTTGAGCCTGGGTGGCATTCCATAGGGTGATCACACGGGTACTCCGGGATCCCCTAGGCAAGTCCACTGGTTTCTCGAGGGTGCCCGGGCAAGTCCACTAGTTTCTCCAGGGTGCCCGGACAAGTCCACTGGTTTCTCCAGGGTGCCCCTTACCAATCCACCCAGATGTGTGTTAATGTTGCCACCTTAAAGTTACCCTTAATTATTATATCACTCGCAACTTTCATGATCTCACATACCAATCCCCGTCTACAATGGCATAGCAAAAATCCCTACAACGTTGGCGACAAAGAAGTAAAGGCTCATACCTACCTCATTGCACTACTGGGTTTATAATATAGCCAACTAACATATTCATGCAAACCCTACATCAAAGGACTAAATGCATATATAAAACATAGGTATAAAAGGGCATGATCAAGATGTAACTTGCCTTGTATTGTTGATGAAGATGAAATATTATATTGAGTCGTCTTTCCTTCTCGTTACGATATATCTAACGATATAAGAAAGTACTTTAACACACAACTACATCCAAATAAAGATCCAAACAAAATATTCAAATTAAAATAAAAATAAAAACATTCCTACATAAGTTGTTAGGACTTGGTTACAGGTTGAGATAAGATCAAGAATGAAAATATGATATAGGGTTTTGTTCTAGGGTTGGGTCCAAGTGAAGATCGCCGGTTGAAGAGTTGTGAGGCAACGTTCTACGACAAAGTCTATAATGAAAATGGTAGATGGAGTTTGTGGCACAAAGATTTATGTTACAAAATGTATGTAACAACTCGTGAAGTCTAAATTTGTATGATGATAGCATATGACCAGAGAGGTTCCTAATGATCTTCTCAAGAAAGTTGAGTCAAGAATCAAATTAAACTAATGATGAAATTGAATTATGATAAAATAAAAACTATATGAAGTGTTATGGTTGAAACAGTGGCTAGACATAGGTGAACAATTAGGAAAAAAATTCTAACAGCAAGATATGGACCGAAGGATCAATTTTGTTGAAGGAAACATTTTTAACAGAATTACAGATTAATAGATATAGCAAAAATACTCAAATACAAATTTTAAATTTGTGTCAAATTTAATTTACCAAAAGTAAAATATTTTTGTCTCATGATAAACTTCGTGTTTCAACAAATCCGTGGATATAAAATTTGTCGAATTCGGACTTACAGTCTAGGAGATATGAATTTCCGAAGTTTGAGTATTTTTCTGAAAAACAATTACGGGATTTACACAGTGCTCACCGGAGTTAGTCGCCGGAGTTTGGGAAAAAGGTCACCGGATTTGAGGAAGAAGGCCCCCAACGTCAAGTCGTAGCAGAACGGCGAAGAGGTCGACAAGGGGAGTCCTTTGGATAAGATCACAGGCTTGGACTTGTCCCGTGGCGGCGTGGAGCGGCCGCCGGAGTTGCCGAACTCCGACGAGCAATTGCTTACAGAGGAGGAGGTTCAAAGAGGGTTTTTTGGATGGGCTAGTGAGTGGCTTCGAGGCTCTCGTCTGGGTAGCTTTTATAGGAGCAGGGGAGGTCAGAAATGAGCAGTTTCATAGTTGTTATTGACGGCAGTAAAAGCAGCAGTTTCCTCAAGCTCTAATGGCCATTAGGGGGTGCCTTAAAGCGCACTACTGGAGGGAAGGAGTCGAGAGAGCATGGGGAACCGGTTTAGGAGGTCAGTGGTTGCGGGAAAAGGGAGAGGAAGTGTTGGGGTGCAGCCTAAGCCATGGATGTCTCTGTGTACGTGAACATACAGATGTGCACGAGGAGGAAGATGAACGCTTCGCTAGTGGGTTGCTCGGTTAGTTGGGCCAAATTGGGCCATGGCTGTAGGTTTTCTTTTTGCTAATACATTTGTCGCGCAGAAAAAAATTAATATAAAAAAATAAATGTTCACATACACGTAATTATAATTTGGTGCCTACAAAATATTATTTGTTTGCACAAGCTAGAATACATTTTTTATGGACATAAGGACAATTGTAAATTAAGAAAAGGACAATTGTACCGTATTAAATATTTCCAAATATATTTTTGGAGAAGTCACATTATCACCTCTCATTAAATTTTATTTGATTAATTTGGAAATATTTAAATAACAGTAAAACTCCAAATAATATCATATTTCAATTGGAACTCCAAAATCCAAACAAACTCCATATGAAATATTCATCCACCACATTTGAGAAAGTCATTTTATTCTCACTCCAAAATTGTGATTGTGGTTTCCAATATTTCAAAAAAAGAGTCAAACAAAAAATTAAAGCCCTTTGATTTTCTTGAATAAACTTCCCCAACCATAGTTTTCTTTATTGGATAAAATGTTACCCAACTTTTATAACATGATTAGAAAAGTTTTAAACAAGAACTCAGAAGGTTTTAATTCTCGTGAAAATAAAATAATTTGACATAATCCATCACACTACAATCAAAAAAACAACCCTATTTATTTATTTAATATAACATTCCAAAATATAGAATTTTGGGATGTTACAGGTATGTCTCCGTATAAAATGGTTTATGGAAAAGCATGTCACTTACCTCTCGAACTAGAACACAAGGCATATTGGGTTATTAAAGAGCTCAATTATGATTTTAAACTTGCCGGTGAGAAGAGGTTATTTGATATTAGATCACTCGATGAATGGAGAACCCAAGCCTACGAAAATGCCAAGTTGTTTAAAGAAAAAGTTAAAAGATGGCATGATAAAAGGATACAAAAGCGTGAACTTAATGTAGGTGATTATGTATTGCTATACAAGTCTCATTTAAGATTTTTTGCAGGAAAACTTCTCTCTAAATGGGAAGGTCCTTACATTATCAAGGAGGTCTATCATTCCGGTGCCATAAAAATCAACAATTTCGAAGGCACAAATCCGAAGGTGGTGAACGGTCAAAGAATCAAACATTATATCTCAGGTAATCCCATAAATGTTGAAACCAATGTTATTGAAACCGTAAACCCGGAGGAATACATAAGGAACACTTTCCGGAACGTTTCAGACTCCGAAAAGGAATATGTATGTGGTACGGTAAGTAAACCGACTCCAAAACAGTTTTTAAGGCAATATTTCTCCGTTCTGGAATATTTAGAAAAATAGAAAAATAAGAAGCAGTCCGGGAAGGACACGAGGCCTCCACGAGGGTGGAGGGCGCGCCCTACCCTACTGGCACGCCCCCTACCTCGTGGGCACCTTGTGCACTCTCCGGACTCCGTTTTCTTGCACAATACGTATTTTGGTCGGTAAAAATTCATTATATAATCTCCCGGGGGTTTTGACTCCCGTATCACGCAATTAACCTCTGTTTGTGTTTTGAGCTGTTTTTCTGACAGATCCAGGACGTCATGTCGCCTTCAAGTGCCCCCAAGGACCAGTTCTTCGAGAAGGTCGTCAACCCCTACCTCGCGGAGGTGCTGCAACACCCTCAAACCATTGAGATGCGTGAGGGGTTGTTGCACATCCGCGATGTTGAAGGACCAAGGAAGACCGGAAGCACGGAGGCAAGGCTCGAGGCATTGGAGCAAGATGTTTTCAAGTGTCAGGAGATGGTGGAGCGTGGACTCGATTCCAATCACATTATGATCACGAAGTTCACCAACAACCAAAAGCTGGACGTCAAGGACATTGGGGAGGCCATCTTCAAGCTTCATGAGAAAATCTAGCACCTCCAAGCCCAGATCTATGACCTGCAAAATCAAAACTGTGAGTATGAATATAGATTCAAGAGGATGAGTTTGGCTGCAGATTTGAGCTTTCAGGAGACTCGATCATCCTTCTATGATGGTGAGCCTATGCCTTGGAAGAAGGACGACAAGCCTACGCCATCAACAAAACCATCACCTTCTCCACCAACAAAGAAGAATTGAGTATCTGGTATGGGCACTCCCTTTGGCAACTGCCAAGCTTGGGGGAGTGCCCCGGTATTGTATCACCATCACTTTTATCTTTACCGCTTTTTTTAGTTCGATCCTTTTGGTAATATCTTGATCTAGTAGAATAAAGTTTACGGCATGATCTAGTTTTGAGTTTTGCTTTATGATCCCTCTATGTAATCGAGTCCGTGAGCTATATATAATAAAGATTAGTGTTGAGTCAAGGGCTTGATTATTTTTCCATGATCCTAAGTGAATAAAAGAAAAGAGAAATAAATAAAAAAGGAAACAAAGAGATCATATGGATCTTATGGAGAGTAATGAGCTCACATAGAAAAAGTATGATGAATACAAGTTGTTGAGAGTTGACAAACATAGTTTTGGTCATCATTGCAATTAATAGGAGGTAATAAAGAAAGAGAGGTCTTCCCATATAAATATACTATCTTGGACATCTTTTATGATTGTGAGCACTCATTAAAATATGACATGCTAAAGAGTTGACGTTGGACAAGGAAGACAATATAATGGGTTATGTTTTCTTACATCTGAGATAAATTATATTGTCATGGATCATCCAACATGGTTGAGCTTGCCTTTCCCCCTCATGCTAGCCAAATTCATCGCACCAAGTAGAGATACTACTTGTGCTTCCAAATACCCTTAAACCAGTTTTTCCATGAGAGTCAACCATACCTACCTATGGATTGAGTAAGATCCTCCAAGTAAGTTGTCATCGGTGCAAGCAATAAAAATTTCTCTCTAAATATGTATGACTTATTAGTGTGGGAGAAAATAAGCTTTATACGATCGTGTGATATGGAAGAAATAAAAGCGACAGACTGCATAATAAAGGTCCATATCACAAGTGGCAATATAAAGTGACGTTCTTTCGCATTAAGATTTTGTGCATCCAACCATAAAAGCGCATGACAACCTCTAATTCCCTCTACGAAGGGCCTATCTTTTACTTTTATCTCCTACCTTGCATCAGAGTCTTGATGATCTTCACCCTTCCTTTTTACATTTTATCCTTTGGCAAGCATAATATGTTGGAAAGATCCTGGTATATATGGCTAATTGGATGTGAGTTTTCATGAACTATTATTGTTGATATTACCCTTGAGGTAAAACATTGGGAGGCAAAACTATAAGACCCTATCTTTCTCTGTGTCCGATTAAAACTCCATACCCATAAGTATTGTGTGAGTGTCAGCAATTCTGAAAGACTATATGATAGTTGAGTATGTGGACTTGTTGAAAAGCTCTTATATATTGACTCTTTCCTATGTTATGATAAATTGCAATTGCTCCAATGACTGAGATTATAGTTTGCTAGTTTTCAATGAAGTTTATGATTCATACTTGAAATTGTGATTGAATTATTACTCTAGCATAAGAAATCATATGACAAGAATTATGTAAGTTGTTGTTCTAAGAATGATCATGATGCCCTCATGTCCGTATTTTACTTTTATCGACACCTCTATCTCCAAATATGTGGACATATTTTTCGATTCCGGCTTTCGGTTGAGGACAAGCAAGGTCTAAGCTTGAGGGAGTTGATACGTACATTTTGCATCATGCTTTTATATCGATATTTATTGCATTATGGGATGTTATTACACATTATGTCACAATACTTATGCCTATTCTCTCTTATTTTACAAGGTTTACATAAAGAGGGAGAATGCCGGCAGCTTGGATTCTGGGCTGGAAAAGGAGCAAATATTAGAGACCTATTCTACACAGCTCCAAAAGTCCTGAAACTTCATGGAAGACGTTTTCAGAATATATAAAAAATACTTAGCGCAAGAAGTTCACTAGGGGGGCCACACCCTGCCCACGAGGGTGGGGGCGCGCCCTACCCTTCTAGGCACGCCCCCTACCTCATGGGCCCCCTGGTGGCCCTTCGATGGCCATCTTCTGCTATATGGAGTCTTTCGATGAGAAAAAAAAACACAAGCGATCTCCTCGGACGAAACTCCGCCGACATGAGGCGGAACCTTGGCGGATCCAATCTAGGGCTCCGGCAGAGCTGTTCTGCCGGGGAAACTTCCCTCCGGGAGGGGGAAATCATCGCCATTGTCATCACCAACGCTCCTCTCATCGGGAGAGGGCAATCTCCATCAACATCTTCACCAGCACCATCTCCTCTCAAAACCCTAGTTCATCTCTTGTATCCAATTCATGTCTCCAAGTCCGAGATTGGTACACTTAGGTTGCTAGTAGTGTTAATTACTTCTTGTAGTTGATGCTAGTTGGTTTATTTGGTGGAAGATCATATGTTCAGATCCTATATGCATATTAATACCCCTCTGATTATGAACATGATTATGCTTTGTGAGTAGTTATGTTTGTTCCTAAGGACATGGGAGAAGTCTTGCTATTAGTAGTCATGTGAATTTGGTATTCGTTCGATATTTTGATGAGATGTATGTTGTCTCTCCTCTAGTGGTGTTATGTGAACGTCGACTGCATAACACTTCACCATTATTTGGGCCTAGAGGAAGGCATTGGGAAGTAATAAGTAGATGATGGGTTGCTAGAGTGACAGAAGCTTAAACCCTAGTTTATTTGTTGCTTCGTAAGGGGCTGATTTGGACCCATATGTTTCATGCTATGGTTAGGTTTACCTTAATACTTTTGTTGTGGTTGGGGATGATTGCAATAGAGGTTAATCATAAGTGGGATGCTTGTCCAAGTAAGGGCAGTACCCAAGCACCGGTCCACCCACATACCAAATTATCAAAGTACCAAACGCGAATCATATGAACGTGATGAAAACTAGCTTGACGATATTCCCATGTGTCCTCGGGAGCGCTTTTCTCTATATAAGAGTTTGTCCAGGCTTGTCCTTTCCTACAAAAAGGATTGGGCCACCTTGCTGCACTTTATTTACTTTTTTTACTTGTTGCTCGTTACAAATTATCCTATCACAAAACTATCTGTGACCACTTATTTCAGTACTTGCAGAGAATACCTTGCTGGAAACCACTTATCATTTCCTTCTCCTCCTAGTTGGGTTCGACACTCTTACTTATCGAAAGGACTACGATAGATCCCCTATACTTGTGGGTCATCAGGCGCACATGCTTTTCGAAAGGAATATAGGAACATTAGGTGACCAATTAAATGTTCTCTATTTTAGTAATATGAGCATCATATCAGATTCGTATTTCAACACGTAAGCTTTGGAATTATGAGTGGCATGTTGTTTCGCTTGATGGGTTGAGGTCTCGAGGAGCAGTGCTAGCACGACACAAAGCAGTAAAGCACCTACGATGATGGTAGTGAATATAAAGGGGTAAACCATAAGCTTTACTAGTATAGTGACCGTGCCATGGCGGATATGAAGGTGCAAACCGGACAAAGCTACTTCACAACCAATGTTTGCTTTATACTAGCCATTACGATTTGGTACGGACAAGAAAAGTACAGTAAACAATTTACGATTTATTTTTTGGGTGAGATCAATAACTTAAGCACATATGGAAGAGTACCACCTCTCTTGCGACGCCGTGTAGGCCCCTGCTGATTCGTTGAGGGTGCTGCGGGTGCGATGGCTGTCAGCGGCGGGGAAGAAGACTTTAGATGGCAGATGGCCAGGTCGGGGGGGGGGATCCTGTTGCCGTGGACGAGGCCGTCGTAGGAGCGGCAACGGCAAGGTGGGCGACGGTGCTCATGAAGTGAGATGACGCGATGAAAGGATCCTGGTCCGGCGCCGTGGATGAGAGATGTCCATCTCTTGCAGTGGATGAAGGGGTAGGGGTAGCGGCTCTGGCAAGGTGGAGGATGGGGTGGAGGACGGAGGAGGCTAGCCGCAGTGGGGAGGTTGTCGTGGCGCCGATGGTGTATGAATGAGGAAATGGAGGGGAAGGGGGGATCTCAAACTTTGGGACACGCTTGTCTGAAATGTGGGAAAGTTACGAACTTATCCCCCGTTTAAAATTTCGGACATCACCTTGGTTGGGGCTAGGATGGTAATCTCGCATCTCCCAAATATTTTCCATTGACGATTTCGGGCAAGGAGAGGGTGTTTTGCCGCCCACGGTTGGCGCCCACGGTGTATGAATGGGGCTGACAGGTAGGGCGGTTGTGTCATGTCCGAGGGAAGTTACACATCTACCCCTATTTAAAATATTAGCCTACATCGATTTCGGACAAGGAGAGTTTGTTTTTCCGCCCACCATGGATGAATGGGGAAATGAAGGGAGAGACACATGTCTTTCAGACGAGCTTGAATCAAATGTGTTTTGCCACCCACGTTTGGCGCCCACCGTGTCTGAATGGGCTCAGAGTACGTCGTGTCACGTCTGATTGAAGTTACTAGTCTACCACTATCAACAGTAGTGTAAATCCGCTCGATAAGGATGTCAAGTGTCAGGGGTAGAAAGTAATTTCCATATCGCAAACACTTGCTTCGGGTAGCCCACAAATGATAGTGGGTATTTAGCCGCTTCGTTCAAAACTTGGGAGAATTAGCATTCACGTTTCCCTGGGCCCTCGCAATTAAATCCAAATCCAATTTTTATTCGATTACAAATATCCACAGATAATTCTACGTTTTGTTATTTATTTCTTCAAAACCACAACAAAGATCTATTCCACCTTTATATATGATTATGATTTAGAAATGCCATGATCTTCGAATTCAGTAGGTTGGATACACTTTGAGTCATACAGTTATTTCATCCAATACAATATGCTCACACAAAAAATGGTTCACGTGATGTCAATCATACAAGTACTGGGGATTACCTCACCTAAAAAATTCGGATCATTACAACTCATGGACAAGATAGGGGGTCTTACAACATAATCCATTCAGATACATGACACAACATGCAAGTACAATAATCTAATGACAATTTCAACTGGTATCTAAAGAAGAACTGGAATTACCCTGGGCTTCAGATAGCAGAAGCAGCAGGACCTCCTCCATCTTCAAATGCAACATTCTTACTTCCTCCAATTCTTGGGTTGCTTGCATAATGCATGCAGCTAATTGCATGATTTCCAGCTTCAAGATCGAGATTACTTCATTCATGGCAGCCACACCATCTCTTTCTGCCTCTAGTAGAGCCTCAAGAACTATAATATCTATGCTCAGACTACTCTCCAGCGGTGTTGCCTCTGAACCGCTACCATTTGGTAACATGGATGGCGCACTACTTCCACAAATAGATTATGGGGTTGTACATTGTGTCCTAGTGTGAACGACATGCTGAAAGGTTTCCGCTGGACATAAGTAAGAGATGGCTATCGCATGATCCAGGCAGTAAGCTTACATGGTAAACGACATACGAATTATTGTCGAGCATGGCAAGCTATATTTAAATGGTTCGAAGCAGCATCAGCCGAAAAGAAATTAAAATGGTAAGATGAAACTAGGGATGTAAGTGGCAAATAAACGACATCCGCCAGTCCCATCTAGTTAGTTTTTGCTAGCTCCCTAGTTCATTTTCCTAAAAAAACAAAAAATCTTTTGAACTATCATACCACTAGTGGAGTTTAATCGGGATTAAATGGGACCGAGTTGACATTCCTAGTTGAAAGGGAGTGTACCACCGCTATATTTAAGTTGCCAGGGCATCTAAGCAGTTGAAATAATCTGAGAAAGCACTTAACAGTGTGGCCTCATATGAACTACGAAGACATTCTTGTGATGAAGTTCAGAGGAAAAGTTAAGGACTCAAATGAACTAGGCATGCATTTCTTTACGATAGTACAGCAGGCATTGCTGGCATATTGGCCAACTCAGGTATAGCTAACAAGTACTTCCTCTGTCCCATAATATATGAACATTTTTCAAGCTAACATAGCTTCAAAAACGTTCTTATATTATGGGACGGAGGGAGTAACAAACAAGCATTCGAATCAAGCAATACAGCAAGCAGACAACTGAGCTATTTGTAATTCTGTAGGATTACAAGTTGAGGGCACAAGCCAAGAAAGCAGCCCACACGCATTACATTTCACATGTACTAAAACACACTTTCTTACCATATGTTGTTGTGAAGCCTCGCTGCTGTTGCAATGTTCTTTGAAGATATCATCAGCATCCCGTGGTTGCAAATCTAGTTGTTGTAGTTTATTCTGCCCCCTCTATTTAGGTAAAATTAATTTTAATCGCATGCACTGGTTCAAATTGATCATCAATGGTTCATCTAAACTAATGAAAGAAGGGTGTGTGCATACACGACAATGTATCTGCTTCCCTCTATTTTTATGCTTATTCGAGGTGCCAGCCCCAAAACAACAAATATTTTGCTTGATGGGATTGGCAGCTCCATAATTTATAGAATCATCAAATTAGTCATGCAACTTGGGAAGATCAAGAACACACAAAAAAGTAATGAACAGAGGCTCAGAGCAGTGATGTAATAGCTAGCATCAGAAAATGTAGGGTAAAATGAACAAAAAGCAGCGGAACCACATGCTAGTTTGCTGGTGTAATTAAGCATAGAGAATATGAAGCAGTCTGATGGAACCAACATGTGGCATCAGAACAACACCATTATCATAAATATAGCATGCAAGAAGTAAAATAGTAGGCGGTGATATCTACGAAGTACAGTAATACTTAGGACAAAACTAAAACATATTAACTATATGTGCACAGGTATGGAATTTAGCACATGTAACATGTTCACTGCCAGAAGTATGGCCCTACAAGGGCAAGCAGAATAACGCGTCTCATGAAAAATTGAATGATGTCCTGAAGAAATTCAAAGGTGCGGTGCTTATGCCAAGAAAGTGAACGTGGGCGCTGGCCGTTGGATAAAAGTACCTGATTCTCGACGGCATATGGGTATCATTGTCATACTTGATAGCTAAGGATCGTCGATGGTGCTCGTGTTGTAGTTGAGTTTGGGCCGGCTATCGTCGTCGCTCAAGCGGCTCCGATGCTTCGGTTGCGGCACTTGTCGACATGCAAGAAAGCTCATCTGTGGTAAGTGAACAGTTGCACGATCAAGAAGAGAAAAACCGAAGGAGTACAAATTGAAATAACCTGATGAGGCTGCGGCGTCAGTAAAGCAGGGCCGGTGGAGTTAAATATGGCATCCATGGAGCAGGTCCGGTGTAGTGGACGAAGGCTTTGGCGGGTGCGGTGCATAGTGCTTTCGATGAGGGGGATCTGTTGCGGCGGACAAGGGCTTGTATGAAGGGCCAGCGATGGGGCGGACGAGGGAGTCAGTGAAGGGCCTACACTATGGTGGATGAGGTCGCCGGTTAAGAAACTCCGGTGCGGTGGACCATGATGGCGGTCAAGGACATCTGGAGCGGTGGACAAGCCAGTCGCTGAAGCGTCTCCGGTGAAGTGGTGAGTTGGCATTTGGGGTTCCAAGGTGCGGAAGGTAGATCCGGCGGGGTGTGAGGTCGACCGCTGCGGCGGAGGACTAGATTCGGTGGCTTGCCGTGGTTGGGGGGTCGGGGAGGGGAAGGGGAGGGGCTTTGGGGAAGAATGTTGGGGGAAAAGAGGGGAAAATAATGGAGTTACCAAAGCAGACCTTTTCCGTTCATGTGATAGGGGTAAAACTGGAATATCGCAGGGCTAAACTTTTGAGCGCGAGATATTTCAATGTGAGCGGGAAGTTTCAAAGCTTTTGGCGCCTGAAATTATAAGTGTTCTGCTCTTGTACGGCTGACTATGATATCATGGCCGAGAATGTATTTGTTTTGCATGCAAAAAAGTGCATGTTTTAAAAATCAATGTCTCCAACTCGAAACTTAGATTGTCCATTCAATTCAAATATGGATCATTGAGCTAGTACAAGCAAATACCATCATACGGTCCAATTCAAATGAAATTCCAAATGTGTTTATCTTAAATATGATGACAAAAGCAAAAATGTGTATGTGTATGAATAAAGTGGATGATTATAAAGTTTGAACATGCCTGTATGTGTATATCTCTAGGTTTGATATATGAATTTGAAATCATGAAATCCCGGCTTAAAAATGTACCTCCGTTTAAATGGATTACAAAAGCTAATGATGGAGTCAAATTCCAAAATTCCTATCTTAGGTTTGTAATTCTGGTACATCAATGTATATCACGCATGTTAAAAAGTATCGTTATCTCATAGTCCAAACTGTGAAACAAATTGATCAACCATGAGTGCACACACTATTGACCATATATATCTCAATTACGCTAAAGTCCCTCAAATATAGACACCTCACTATTTATCTGAAGCCCCCCCCACACACACAAGTCGTTCTCTCCCCCACACACGAACACATGAGCACATTAACACCCCCTCTCTTCTAAATTCCGGACCCAATATAGGTATCTATCACTTTGTCTCTCGAGCATGCACACATCTCTTCGCCCACTCTCTAGGTCTCCCGGCATCTCTCTTTGCCAAGCACACGCACTATGTAGAGTGTATCTTCCCCATACACACAAAACGTCGCCTCCAAATGTCTATCTCCCTAGTTATGTGGTTCTCGCACACTCACCTCACACACCACCCCCACTTCAAAAAAGCACACTTTGTCTCCTTGTGCACCACTCTCCTCTTTCTATCTCTCCCACATGTGGACCCGCCCCAGCTCCTTCCTTGTATACATATATGTCGTGACTCTTTCCATAGCCCCCTAATGTATCATCGTTCTCAATCTCGCACGTTGTTCTCTACACCATCTATTCTAGATCTCTCATGAAGTCACTATCACACACACGACGACCCGCTTCCCTTGCGTCTCCGTACATAGGCCAATTTCGAACAACATCAACATTGTCTCCCTATCTATACGCCATTTATGGACACAAACGACCCCTCTCCCCCCTCTCTCTTCCTCTCTCCCTCTCTCTCCGTCGCGCTCTCCCTCTCTCTCGCTCGCTCTCACACCCCTCTCCAACACACACTCAATGTCTCTTCCAAATAGTCTGCTCCCCGGTCGCACGCATGCTATCCCGCTACTACACATGCCTTTGTCTCTCTATGACACACATGTCACACCATTCCCCCTTCCCTTATACTAGGTTTACATCATTAGTGGTTTCTCTACTCCACATACACACACTCCCTCTCACACACAAACACACACAGACACGCACAAACACCCATTTATCTGGATCCTCATCTCTCCCCATGTCCGCATGTGTATCTCACACACTCACTCTCTGATTATGTCTATGTGTCTCCACGCTACACAACGCAAAGCCCCATGTACATGTCTATCTCTATCCTCCACAGACATAGACACAAAGAATCTCTTATCATTGCCTTAGTCTCTAGACATATCACACACGCACACTGTCTCTCTCTCTCCCGCAAACACGCCCAACAAGGGTTTCCCCGTGAATAAGTTACCGTCTATTCATCAACAGTCGTGGCAGTACAGTGAACACGAGACATGAAAAAGAATAAATCTACATGTGCGTAGACCACCTAGTATGACTACTAGGACAAGAGAAAGCCGAAAATGCGCCCTCATCACCCCCTCCTTATCGGCGACGGGTAAACCTTTGTTTTACACAGTCGAGAAGTCATTGTGCTAAGGCCCCACATGCTAAGGAGTTGAATAGAATGTAGATCCTAGTTTACGAAAACAAGTATCGATAATACGTTTGTATCTCCATACTTATATTTCTTCTCTTATAAAAAACCGAGTTGGTGATGATGGTACACATGCCATCTTATAATATAGACCGTCCGATCTATATCTGATGGATGGAAATTAAACTAAAAGATACCCACACCTCTCTCCACACTTGTAGACAAGGCCTTCCCTCGTTCATCCTCATCTCCAACAACCTCATTGTTGAGCAACTAAAAAAGGAAGCCTTTGGAACAAACTGGCCTGGTGGCCGCTGCCGGCGTCATCCATCTCCATGCCTCCGCTCAGTCCAACCAGCAATCACCACCACGCCCCACTCCTCTTCACCTTATCTCCTATTTCTTGAGATATCATTAGTTTTTACACACGGGATTACTCCCGCATGGGTCAATCACAACAAGTGTTTTATAAAAAAATGCATCTTGATGTTCCGTGCTATGCACGGACATCTTGCTGGTACTCCTACAGAAGACTAAGTTGGTGATGCTGGTGTGTCTGCCATCCGTCATTTCTGACCATCAGATCTACATCTAATGACTGTGAGGTAAGTTGTTGCCTTTTCTCACCAACATCCCACTTCCCTACCAATTTGCAGAAAAACCAATAATTAGTATCTTAAAACCAACCAAATCCCTCCCTCACCTCACCAAAACAACCCAAGGAATATATTCTGATTGAAACATAATATATCTCTAGCGATATATGTATATCAAAATTAGAGTGTTTTGTATCAAGTTTGTGCATAAGTATTATTCTAATTATGATCTGTTGCAACGCACGTGAAGATTGCTAGTATTTGCAACCATGCAAAAAATGCTAGTATTTCCATAGTTTCAAGTTTTCCATCAAGATATTACTCACTCATGGTTGATATTTACTTTCAATCACGTACACATATGCACTATGTAACTAGCCTTGCTTATTGGCTTCGAAAGCTTAATTTTCACTCCTACTTACAATATGTAGAGTACTTAACAAAAAACTACCACTTTCAACCAGCCCTGGGAAGAAACTATTGTACAATAAATAGCAAAAATATACCCAAAATTTCTTAATCCGCGCCTAAAAACTACTACCTAGTGTCGATTAGGCTCGTTTAAACCCGTTTATGACAGGGTTGGCCCACACGTCCGTGCTAATGAGGCAGCTTAAACCAACACATTTTGTTTGGCCTTTGACACGAGGGACCCACATCTGACCTTCTATCATGTTATTCCCCCTCAAATCATTATTTTTCCTGAACATTATTTCAAATAGTACTGACGCGTGTTCGTCGGTGGCGCCGGTGATGAGTGAGTTGGCCACCGCTCCGCCGGACGGGCCGGACGCCGCGCTGGCCTCCGCACGGGTTGGCAAGCTGGCCCGAGCGTGACTCACGAGAGATCAAGCCCCCACGCTGGCCTTCGCTCAAGCCAGATGGCTGGCCTTAGCGTGACGCCCGCGAGCAAGCCGCCGCGACGCCATGCCAATCTAGCTAGCAAACCTTGTAGACAAGTAGCTGGATGGAGCTATCTTGGCTAGCTAGCGGCCGCGAGCGCCGGACGGAGCTGGCATCGGCATCCGGGCTGCCACAAGATGGGCTCCACACCGCCAGCGGTTTTGACCTCGCCTTCTGCCGGTGGTAGTAGCTGCGTCCCATGGCCGAGGATGACTAGGTGGACGGGCCAGAGGTAGGAGGTCACTCGAGGATTTTTGTGCAGACTGACATGTAGGTCCCACAAGTCATAACGCCAAACTTGCCGGTCGAATAGAAGGTGTTGACTTAAGGGGCGACATGGGTTGAAACATGCCTATAACGGCATTTTTAGAGTAGTCATTTCTTGGTAGGGCTAGTTGGTAAGGGCATGTACAATGGTTGATAAGGTAGTCTTATCTTAAGTCTACCACGTATGCAGGTGGTAGTAGTTTCTTGGAATTATTAGTTGTTTCTTGTAAGGAACAATGTACTACTAGCGACAAAAGGCGATTCTAGGTTGCGTTGTACTCCAACGAGTACTACTAGTGGTCGCGGGAGTGTATACCTTGTTGTGTGGGTTCGATCCCATCCGAACAGACGGCGGCCCTTTTTTAAAATAGTAACTTCGCTGCAAGCCAATATTGTACACAGGTAGTTTGAGTTTTGAAGTCGAACGGACATGTCGCACCACAATCTGGGTGCACTGGATAGCCCAGCCACATGAACGGGTTTTCCTTACCATCATCTCGTGGCTCGCGTGCTCGCCCTAGCCACACCTCGCTTGCAGCTTCCTCGTCAGCTAGTAGCATATTTAAACTAGCGCCTCCCAATTAAGCCCGAGGAGCTGGAAAAGCCTGGCGCGGCATTGGGAACTATGCAATATGGCTATGTACATAAAGTGCTAGTACTCTAGTACTCTGTAGCTTGTGGCGTTGCACGCATGGACTTCACTCCATTATCGGCTCTATAAAAGAAATTAGTCTTGACGTGATTTTTTATGAAACAGAGGCAAAAGCTTTACCTCATCTCATTCATAAAGAAGGAACTACTAACAAAGTTCGACGAGATCCATTACACCTCCACAAATGGAAGCAAAAAGCCTAGTCTCATTGTATCAAATAACTCAAATGTTCTGCCCATGCAGTAACCGTCGCTGATAAACAGGTTGCTAGTGTGTGCGTGAGAGGAGCGGCTAAGTAGGCCTGCTACGCGCTTGAATAGAGCACCGAGAGTACCCACTACGCAGGTGTACCTTCCCTGCATTGATAGTAAAGTGATGGTTCTAGAGAACAGTACTATCCTCCACTTCCAGCTGTAGCTCCTTGGCCCTGAGATTCAAGAGTTCAAAACTGGTGCACTATACTAGAAGCACAACATATCGCACTACTAGTTGAGAAAGTAGTACTAGTACCGCTATAGTATGAGTACGTAGTAAATAATAGCCTCACTCCTTCGCTAAGGAACGATTGAGGAGCTACAGTTGGAAGGGCCGAGGCCCTGTGGTTACTATGCTCTTATCTCCTCCTCGCTAGTTCCCCTCCCCCCGAAGAGAAGGCAGTTCATCGCTGCTCCCATGGATTCACCAGGCGGTTCTCCTCCTTGTCGGGGCTGGAGACATTGGACGACGATCCTCTGGGAGAAATCGCACGCTGCTTCGACATCCTCACCGCCGCAAGACTCGGTGCTTCCTGCACCAACTTTTTCAAGACGGTGCTTAAACATGCTTGGGAAAAGGCCAAGCTTCTTGGTCTTCCATGCGTCCTTGAGGAGAAGGTTCTTCTATGGGACAATCCTTCGAACAGTCCACCGCTCCCTGGCCGTGGTTGCACGTTGACTCCGCTAGAGTTGCCCATGTTGAGAGGTTGTCGGATTTTGTCCGATGAGCAAGTCAGTCATGGAGTTTGATCATGTAGTACTTAGTTATTCCATTTCCATCCCGTAATTTCTCCTCTACCCACCGTCTTATATATAGGTCTGGGTCGGTGCCAAAGAAGATTGTCTTGCATACCTTCGGTCGGATACCACCATTATTTTGCACAACATCCACAGCAGTGCGACCGTTCCCGTAGACCCCTTCTCAACCAGTGGGATCGGCCTTCCAGACTGGCTGGGCTTGAATACGTATGATGATGCCTACATGAATTCGAAGAAGATAGCAATTGCGGACCCGCCGACAAAGCGATGCGGCTACGACGATTATTATCTCATCGCGGTGTACGACATAAGGATTGCCATCAATGCAAGAGGCAGCAACAGGAGAGGCTGGCGCATGTTGGCCGCAGCATATTTGTACCCCTACATGTTCGAAGACGTCGTGCGCCATCTAGGCCCCATCTTCGCGGTGACAAGCCAGGGGACTTGTTTCATCTGGTTGCCATCCTACGGTACAGGAGATTACAAACAGAATGCACAAACCATTATTTGCATCCCTAACGGTACTCCACAATTTTGCAGGGACCAGTCATCCCTCGATCAAAATAAGATCGCCGATCCTGGATGTGCATTTGCATCCGCGATTCGGTCTAACCTGGAACCTTGTAGCTGACTTTGGCATATTGGGATCAACTATCTTAGCCGTCGTTACCCATGGTACCACTGATGTGCAACATGGTCACACAATCTACCACGATCAAACCGTCATCATCTACCCAGGTATTCCATTTAGTATTATATTTTTAACCCTCTCGCCTTCTCTTTCGTTGTTGTACTACTTACTAGTACTAGTAGGAGTACTTTTTAGCTTGGAGGACACGTATAGCTAGCTAGGCCCTTGAAGACTTGAACCCACTAGCTGCCACCATTTTTGCTTTTCCATGTCTTACTATCTCATCCATGTAGCCAAGAGTGGCTATATATAATAAGCCGGTTATTTTACTTCCTCTGTACTGGAGTAGTACTATTTGCTACACAGTATTACTGACTGCCATATTTGAGCACAATATTATTATGCATGGACCTTGACTGTGTACGTCACCATGTGTCCAGATCTAAGATGTCGTGTGTACCAGATGAACGGCGCCGAGTTCGACCCCCGTGATGCTACGTGGGTGCCGAGGAACACTCTTAGAGAGTACTGGCTTTTCATTGGGGATAGCTACCCTATTGTGAAGCGAATGGCACCTTCCGTGCATGACACCGAAGGCCTGCCATTCATGAAGCATGGTTGTGTCTTTAGTGCGCACCGCCGGATGAATGACATGCTGGGACACGCTATCCTTGATTTATGCTGCTTCAGCTTGGATGAGTCTCCATCGTGTGGAACCGGACTAGAAAGCTGTGACAATGATTCCCGTTGCCCACCATTATGGATCGTGCCATCCATGAAGAACACCTGGGACTAGAACCTGGAGGAGGACATCTAGCCCATCTATAACGTGTAAGTGGGGTATGGTAAATTGTGAATGGTAGCGCTGTCAATATATGTACACTAGTCGTGCACAAATTTATCACATGAATTGGAGATGAACTTGTGTGGCATACTGGCATTTGTCCTTTAGAATTTATTACTGGTAAATGTGTTATGTGTACGTGCAACTTGTGTGGTTGTTGCACGGGATCCAACACGCTCATTGAGAAAAAAAGGTGGCACGGCTTTGGATATAGGTGACGTAGCGGCATCATACAGTAGCATCGTTCGCTATAGTTGTAATACTCCTACTAGGAAGACAACTCCTATAAAACCTTGCGCTTGGCTCTTTGCCTCTTCGGGAGGTTCAACAGTTCATACTCGTGTGAACCTTGCACTTGGCTCTCCGCCTCTTCGGAAAGTCCAACAATTATAATACTACAGTACAATATGCTTTTGGCAATCTGACACAGATTGAACTGCTGCACATCCACCGCGAGGGGGAGGGCGAGCAAGAGGGAGAGGGAGAGGGCGCCGTAGTCAAAACCCTCTCCTCGTCCTGCGAGCCACCGCACGCGTGGGTGAGGGAGAGGCATAGTAAGCAAGCTTCTCCTCGTTTGGCGAGTTGACGGGGCACATCAATAGTCGCAGAGCACCGTATTACACCCTACTAACCGGCCACATAGTTGACGTGGGACTTTGTTGACTGGTTAAATTGTCACCTATTTCTAGGTCCCACCTGTCAGTTGGCAGAGCAAAGAAATCAGTTGAACAAAACTTTATGCAGGCACGACAGGAGTCCAACCCTTGCGCGCGAACCACCCTGGTTGTGTATGTGAGTGGATGCATGTGTACTCCCTCGGTCTTCCAACAAAGAGTGTACATCGGCTAAAAAACAAAGAGTTTACATCTGTACTTCCAATGCATTTAGCCTTTAATCTAAAATCGATATTGATTGACTAATGCACCAACTTGTGCTCTAGCTATAGGCTACATGTCTATCCTTAATCACAACATGCAACGACCTTCATTTAATATTCTTCTCTCAATGGTCGTATGCACACATAAATCTGCTACTTTTGGGCGTTAATTATGCCCTGGTCAATGTGTAAATCTCTAAATGTACAGTCTTTCACAGACGTAGGGAGTAGGTTGAGCACTTGAGCGTGAGCGTGTGTATTGCATCGCATGCTGTGTGCGGCATGGGTGCGTGGATGTTGCGTGTGTCCATGTGTATGTGTGAGTGTTTCATGTCGCATGCATGCATGCATGCATGAGGCTTTTACTCCCTCCCATTGACATGTTCATATTTCAAGCTTCCTCTGTTCCCTCCATATTGTGATACTTATTATGTTCCCAAATACGGAGTAAAAGCCTCCCTTTGTTCCCACGGAATATTTGTCTCTCTAGAGATTTCAACAAGTGACTACGTACGGAGCAAAATGAGTGAATCTACACTCTAAAATATGTCTACATACATCCTTATGTTGTATTCCATTTGAATGTCTAAAAAGACAATATTTAGGAACGAAGGGAGTAGCAAATAAACATTACTCTTGTTTTTCCCTCCTTGGTCACGGTGCACAACCAAAGATGACTCACCTAGATGGAGGGAGTAGATGGTCAAAGTTTGACACAAAATTAATGCATTGGTAAACATAATTTTTTGAGGAAAATGAGTGCATTAATTGAGTGTTTTTGCAAACTACAAAAATTATGCCACCACTCATCATCTAGATGGCATCCTTAGCACCTGTACAAGGCGGAGCATTGGGAGGGGCCCGAGCATACAGGCATAGGGATGCTATACATAGGAAGTCTTCGTGGTCCATTATTCCCCATCTCGGTCAAAGAGAACTATTCAACTAGTCTTCACAGTGAAGTGACAATACACGCTGCAGCAGATGGGCACTTGATTAATAAGCTGAACCAGCGTGTTGGTGTTACTAAATCAACCTTACCTAGTATTGCCATCATGTTTGCCAGTGGAGCACGCTTCCGCAAATACGACTACTCACCTCTCTCCTCCATTAACTCACATATGGGCCCTCTTGAGGCAGACCCACATGTCATCGGCGTAACTATTTACACTCCAAAGGACAATATATCCTGGTAGTAGTACTAGTAGAATTGAGATTTAATGCACTTTATTCCCCGCCTTTCACTCTTCCTCCTCCTCTCTTCTTCTTCCTCCTCTCTTCCCCATCGTCGGCTGCCACCATTTCCCCCCACTCACTGCTCGGCCGCCCACGCCATCTTCCTTGGTAGCTCACGCGTACCATATCCCCCCGCTCACTGCTCGGCCACACACGCCATCTTCTTCGCTTACCCGCCCGAATCAACTTCCCCGCTGGCTCGCAGGCACCGGAAACCTCAGTCGCTCAGCACCCTAAAAAACCCTATGGCGGAACCGATTGACACGCAAAGCCATGATTGGAATTCCCTCCCCGATGTTCTCTTGGAGCAGATCTATAATCGTATGGACCTGCTCAGAACCATTCGTCTGGCCGCATGCTCGGTGTCTTTGTACCATCTACTCGTCTGCAACCGGCCGGCTCTTTTCAAGACACCCTGCTTGTTGATGCCCGATCCTCGCAGGTAGCCCAGACACCGACTTGACGATCCTACAGAGGTTGACGTGGTGCCCCTCGACATGCTACCACTACCCGTCCACCTGTCCTTCATGCGCGGCCACTACTGGGCGGGCATGAAGGCCAACTGGATCGTCCTCATCCACCAATCCGGTAGTCCGTGGCATCTCGTGGATATCTACACCCAGCGAGAGATCACCCTTCCATCATTGGATACCGCCGCCATCGAGCCTCGCGGTCCGCCGGACACTCATGCCTACTACGCAAGAGACGCGTCGAGCTTTTGGCTCGACCTCTGTTTCCTGAAGGTTGTAATCTGCGAAGTGCCCACGCCATCACAAGACTACATGGATTACAAGCTCATTGCCGTGGTCAGCATGGGATTAGTCTATCTGGAATCTGGTTGCCATACATGGTTATGGCTCATCGTCGATCCTCTTCACCCAACATTTCTGTCTGATGCTATAGTGCATGATGGCATCGTTTATGCGGTCGACGCACAGATTGGCTGCCTATACTAGTGGAATCTATCGTCGTGTAATTGTTCTGTCTCATCTCATCTTTACCTTAAGAATACGACTGCCTGTTCATTGTTGCAAATTTAGAATATGTAGTATGTCTATAACCACATCATTGTTATATGTTCCTCTCATTTCCTAGATTTTTATGACCACACATGTTATTGTTAGAGTTGATATGAGAACAATTGGCATCTAATGATTGTTAGAATAGATATTATGAGTATAACCTCATGATTGCTATATGTTACTATCATTTCCAGGATATTTATAACAACGCATGTTATTGCTTAGAGTTGATATGATAACTGTAGTAAGTGCTATGGTAGAATATGATTAGGCCATGTCATATATGTTTTCCTCTCATTGTTACATGATGTTTGAACCATGATATATTGCTAGAATATGAAAGCCATTGGCTTATTTTTTTTAACTTGGGGTATGATTATGACCATGGCATTGCAATTCTCTATCTATGATATGTGTCACTGTTATAATAATCTTAATTCCACACATACTCTAAACATGATTGTTTATTTTTTCCTTTTGGTCTCCAATTTGAATTGTTGCAACAGATGCAAATGTGCTGGCCTTCATGATTCCAGGTCATGGAATCATACCAGCCGATGGGTGGTGGTTAATCGCTCGTTTAGCTGACGGCGGTCATTTGATCCTCATTTGCACGTACCAAATTGACCAAACCATTTCATCAAACCACATGCAGTACAATGTCTGGTGCGTTCGTGACATTGATGGCTATGGCTGCTTTGTGTTCGAGAAAGATCCCCGCTATGTTGGGCCAGGCGTATTCAACTGGAGGCTGGTTTACAACCTCGGCAACCACTCCATGTTACTCATGCTTGATTATCTGATCATCCAACCAATCATTGATCATATCACCGGTGATGGTTAGCGTGCTATGCAACTTCCATTCGCCAGGGGGAACTATGTTTACACATCATACCATGGGTTTCATGAATCACCATATCCAAAGATTCGCCGACATAGCTTGTTGCCAGATAATCTTCAGTGTGTGAAAGGCATCAAGCTTCCATGTGATGGATGGCTTTTGCAAACCCGACAAGCAGCGATGTGGTTCATGCCAACAGCAAATATGCACAACTTGATTCGTACTGATATCTAGACTGAGCCATGTGTCCTGCTGCTGTAGCATGACCCCCTTTTGTTGGATATTACATATTGTTGTTAGTTTGAAGCACTCCTCTGGTTAGAAGGATAGATACCATTCTGGGATCAAGTGCATCCTAATTCACCTGCGTAGCATGTACTGATAATGATGATGGAGATGCTATCAATTAGGCTTCAAATGTGTACTTGTTGGTGAAAGTGTTGTCCAATGGGAATTATATTTTGTATTACTCATGTAGCCTACAAAGTGTGTCGCACAGCCTTGTAACTTCTTACCCCATTTCTAAATTTGTACTAGTCCTCTATACCATATATTGTGCTACTCGTACTACTACCTCCCTCCTGGTTTACTGGTCTCCTTCATAATTTGTGTCAAATTTTGACCATAAATTTCACTAACTAAATGTTAATGCATGTCACAAAAAATTGTATCGTTTTATTCGTCTTTGAACATAGTTTCCTATGGAATAATTTTCGGGGACATGCATTGACATTTTGTTAGTTAAACCTATGGTTAAAATGTGACACTAATATGACTAGTAAGTAGTACAGTAGAAGTACTAGTATAGTGATGACCCACAAGTATAGGGGATCTATCGTAGTCCTTTCGATAAGTAAGAGTGTCGAACCCAACGAGGAGCAGAAGGAAATGATAAGCGGTTTTCAGCAAGGTATTCTCTGCAAGTATTGAAATAAGTGGTAACAGATAGTTTTGTGATAAGATAATTTGTAACGAGCAACAAGTAACAAAAGTAAATAAAGTGCAGCAAGGTGGCCCAATCCTTTTTGTGGCAAAGGACAAGCTGTAACACCCTCGATGCGGCTATATCTCCCACGTGTCGAGGCACGACTTAGAGGCATAATCGCATTGAAGGCATATGTCGCAAGTTAGGCAATCTTCACAACATCCCATATAATATAGATAATAAAAGGGGAGATAACATAGTTGTCTTACACTCGCCACGTCAATCAAGTACATAAATAACATTACATCATTCAAACACTCATGGCCCGACTACGGCGCCAAAATAAAAGATACCCAACATGCGACACGGTCCCGATCACCCCCAACTGGGCACCACTACTGATCATCAGGGAAAGACACGTAGTAATGTTGAGAGTCCTCGTCGAACTCCCACTTGAGCTCAAGTGCGTCACCTGGAGCGGAATCATCAGGCCCTGCATCTGGTGTAATAGTAATCTGTGAGCCACAGGGACTCAGCAATCTCGCACCCTCGCGATCAAGACTATTTAAGCTTAATAGGAAAAGCAAGGTATATATGTGGAGCTGCAGCAAGCGACTAGCATATATGGTGGCTAACCTATTCGCAAAAGAGAGCGAGAAGAGGAGGCAAAGCGCGAGCGAGAAACTAGAGGACAACCTGCGCAAACATTACTCCAACACCGTGTCCACTTCCCGGACTCCACCGAGAAGACGCCATCACGGTAACTCACACGGTTGGTTCATTTTAATTAAATTAAGGTTCAAGTTATCTACAACCGGACATTAACAAATTCCCATCTGCCGATAACCGCGGGCACGGCTTTCGAAAGTTCAAATCCCTGCAGGGGAGTCCCAACTTAGCCCATGACAAGCTCTCATGGTAAACGAAGGAACATACCTCCTCCCGAGACATTCCAATCAGACTCGGTACCTCGGTTCTTCAAGACACTTCGACAGGTTAAAACAAGACCAGCAACACCGCCCGAATGTGCCGACAAATCCTGATAGGAGCTGCACATATCTCGTTCTCAGGGCACACTCAGATTGTCCAAACTTCTGGTAGGCCAGCCCAGAGTTGCCCCTGGTGGCCACCGGCGGCTGACAAGGTGGACCAACACTCAGAGGAGCACTGGCCCGGGGGGGTTTAAAATAAGATGACCCTCGGGCTCCGGAAACCCAAGGGAAAAAGGGGATAGGTGGAAAATGGTAAAACCAAGGTTGGTCATTGCTGGAAAAGCTTTAATCAAGGCGAACTATCAAGGGGTTCCCATTATAACCCAACCGCGTAAGGAACGCAAAATCCGGGAACATAACACCGATATGACGGAAACTAAGGCGGCAAGAGTGGAACAAAACACTAGGCGAGAGGCCGAGCCTTCCACCCTTTACCAAGTATATAGATGCATTAAGATAACATGGCAATATAATGGTATCCCAACAAGTAAATAAATGTTCCAACAAGGAACGGCCTCCAATCTTCACCTGCAACTAGCAACGCGATAAGAGGGGCTGAGCAAAGCGGTAACATAGCCAATCAACGGTTTGCTAGGACATGGTGGGTTAGAGGTTTGACATGGAAATTTGGGAGGATTGAAAGCAAGTGGTAGGCATCATAGCATTGGCATAGCAAAAGAGCGAGCATCTAGCAAAGCAAAGATAGTAGTGATTTCGAGGGTATGATCATCTTGCCTGCAAAGTTGTCAGAGTTGACTGGATCCTCGAAAGAAAACTCAACGGGCTCCTCGTTAGCGAACTCGTCTCTCGGCTTTACCCAAACAAAACAAACAAGCAAACAGAACACAATCAACCACGTGCAAGGATCAAACAATATGATGCAAGGATGGTATGCTATGCGGGATGCGATGCGGGATGCATATGCAATATTTGAAAAGGAATGCATGAACCTGGACTCAACATGGAAATCCAAGTGTGCCACTGAAAAGATGAGATGAAATCGCTTGAAAACAATATAAAGAACGCCGGAATCGGAGTTACGGTTTGGAAATGGCAAGCAAATCAAATATGGCCACGTTCTGCGATTTACAGCAAGTAGCCATCTAAATGCAATGAGATGAACATGCTACAGCACTCAAACATGACAACAAAATAGATGGCAGGGATGCATTCAAGATGCTTAACAAAAGTCTAGCACTGAGATACGGCCAATTAATCCATTAACAGGTTCAAACAAGCATGGCAAAAATGCATATGACAAACAGATTTCAGACTTAGTGAAATTAACACTTGTGTGGAATTTCAGATTAGGTAGCACTCTTCGGAGCAACAAAACTATATGCTACAGGACCTAAACATGGCAAAGTGAAGCATTGCATGGAGCTACTCAAAGAGCTTAACAAAAGTCCCTTAGTGACCTTGAGCCAAAAGGGATCAGAAAATACAATTGCAAGCATGTGAACATGGCATTTCAGATCAGGTAGCACTCTTCGGAGCAACAAAACTATATGCTACAGGACCTGAACATGGCAAAGTGAAGCATTGCATGGAGCTACTCAAAGATCTTAACAAAAGTCCCTTAGTGACCTTGAGCCAAAAGGGATCAGAAAATACAATTGCAAGCATGTGAACATGGCAAAAACATAATCAGATCATAGACTTAGTGAAAACTGGAGCATGCTGAAAACAGATATCAAGTAGGCATGTTTACGAGCTCGATGCACTCACTACGCAGTAAGTCATGATAATCTAAGCATACATCCAGCAATAATACAGAAAATGCAAGCTAGACATGGTAAGAACAATAGCATAGCATGCACGGATCAACTACAACATCCTCGGCAAAATCGCTAACAAGTAGACAATCTGCCCAGATTTACAAAGTAGCAAAAGTCGAGCTCGATTGACTCAAGCTAGGGTGCTCTATAATTGCAAAAAAAGACATGGATGGATAGAGCACTACAATATTAAGAAAACATCCTTACTGATCATCCTCAAAAGAGGCACGGATCACTCGGAAACAACATGAACATATGGCAACATGAGATAAACAGGTCAAGGACATAGTGGAAATGCTAAGTCCCTGAAATCAGCATTACCAAGTGCCTCACTTTGCAAGCTTGTGCTAGTCACCACACACATCACAAAAATACATGGGTTGCACCTCTGGAAAGATGGCAAAACCCTTAACAAAACATATGTAGAGCTCATGGGCATATCAGGCACACAATAATCATGGCAAAAATGACAAATATCTAAATGGAGCAGCAGATCTGACAATTATCTCAAGTAGCACTCTTCTAACAGCATTCGGGCATCAAGATGAACTCAAATGAAAATGGTGCAATGGAATGAAATGATGTACTCTCTGAGATGAACATTTTGATATGCTATATGCCCAAAACGGAGCTACGGATGCAAAGTTACGAGATGATGAATTTATGCACATGAACAAGGGAATTTCAGGGACACAGACAAAAAATACCACCTCCAGATCTAGGGTTCTTGGCACGGATTCCGAGGCACAGACGGAGCTCGCCGGAACAGTGGTTGCCGGCGCTTGAGTTCGCCGGAGGAGAGGGCTCGTCGGCCGGAGCTCGCCGGCGAGGTGGCCGGAGCGTAGGTGCTGCGGAGGAGGAGGCACGCGGCGGCGGGGCCACGCCGGCAAAGGGCGGCGGAGGAAGCGGGTGGAGCGGCGGAGGTCCGCGACGGCGACCACAGCGGCGGGGCGGCGAGATACCGGCGATGGCGCGCGGCGGCGCTGCTCCGGGTGCGGGCGGCGCTCGGGGGAA